>NW_010970575.1:228816-229759 GCF_000463585.1 Tarenaya hassleriana | reverse complement strand
CGAGATTGGGATTACATAATTGAATGGATGGTCTATTCGGATTATGAACAGTCGTTGCACAGAAACCGGTTAGATCTAGGAGCTCTATAAGTAAAGCACTTGTCAAGGCCTCGATCGTACGTGTCATGGGCCAAGCAAACGCTGGGTGTGCCGTATTATCTTGGTGAGGCAAGATGGAGAAATGGTGGTTCTCATAGCTTGCAAGTAGATGCTTGATTGCAAGTAGATGCTTGATCTAGGTGTGGTTTCGAAAATCCCTTATTCCTGTAATGCTAAGTGTATACCTCCCATTACTAGAGCGCCTGTCAAGGCATCGATCGTCCGTAACATGGGTCATGCCAAAGCTGAGCGTGCCGGATTATCTTTGTGAGGCAGGGTGGGAAATCGTGGTTCCCACAGCTTGAATATGGTTTACCTTAGGTTAAGTCGTCAGGTTTGACTTGAGACTTAATGGTACAGATGAGACGAGTATGCAATGATATTCGATATCATAGTCTCATAAAAGATCTAAGAGTCATATTGGATATGATCGACCTTAGATGTCTACCTAAATAGTATAAGGATGGGTGTGACAATCCATACTTATGTGAAATACGAATCTTAGTTCTATATAGAAAATTATTATAGGGTTATTTTTTGTATGGGAATATAGCTCATCTTTGCATCTATGTTGTCATTGTTTGATGATGGACTAGCTGGTAGTGGATCATAGATAGATTGACACTGATTGATGATGGACTAGCTGGTAGTAGATCATTAATAGAATCTGCATTTGTTTTTGTTCATTCTGTTTTGTCTTTTTGTAGGGCATGGCATCAACCGGTAGCGTACCGAGTTTGACGATGCGATCTATCCTTGAGAAGGATAAGCCTACCGGGACGAACTTCTTAGACTGGTATCGGAACTTGAGAATTGTTCTCAAGCACGATAAGAAGTCGTACGT
>NW_010970575.1:227174-228605 GCF_000463585.1 Tarenaya hassleriana | reverse complement strand
TCTAGGGAAGACAGAGATGCCGAGAGGCAGCTCTGTCAACACCCACGTCCTCAACATGCGAGCTCATGTTGAGGAACTTGAGCGTACAGGAGTGAACCTCGATGGTGACTTGGTTGCAGACTTGATCCTGATATCATTACCCGAGGACTATAACCAGTTCGTGATGCAGTACCATATGCACGGGATGACTAAGAGCTTAGCCGAACTGCATGGGATGCTGAAATCAGCCGAGCAGGATATCGTGGTGCCCAAGACTGTGCTTGCTGTTGAGAAAAACTCCAGCAAGAAGCGGCGGGGTAAAGCCAAAAAAAAGGTGGCGAAAAAGGTAAAAGTTTCCTCTACGCCCAAGCCTAAGCCCGATAAGGGTGACTGTCATTACTGCGGAGTGTCTGGACACTGGAAGCGTAATTGTCATCTTTACTTGGAGGATCTGAAGGACAAGAAGCTTGGTGAAGCTTCTGCCTCAGGTATTCATGTTATAGAAGCTAACATCTGTACTACATCTTCAAGGGTATTAGATACCGGAAGTGCCTCACACATTTGTGGAAATGTGCAGGGACTAAGAAGAAGTAGGATGCTAGCTAAGGGAGAAGCGGATCTACGCGTCGGAAATGGAGCAAGAGTTGCTGCATTGTGTGTTGGCGTTTACGATTTGCATCTTCCCTTCTGGACTTGTTTTAGAGCTTAGTAATTGTTACTATGTTCCTGCGATTAGCAGAAACATTATTTCTATTTCATGTCTGGATTTAGATGGTTTTCGATTTGTGATTGAGAACTCGAGTTTGATGATTTATCAAGACGATATTTACTATGGTAATGGTTATCTAGTTAATGGTTTATACGTCTTGAATGATCAGCCTTCGAACTCAACATCGTCCATCTATAGCGTGAGTACTAAACGGTTTAAGCCGAATGACTTAAACCCAACCTTCCTGTGACATTGTCGTCTAGGCCATATAAACGAGAAGCGCATTCAGAAGCTTCATTCTGAAGGTCTTCTGGATTCATTTGACTTTGAGTCTCTTGAATCTTGCGAGTCTTGTTTGATGGGCAAGATGACAAAGCATGCTTTCAAGGGGAAAGGACAGAGAGCGACAAAGTTATTGGATCTGATACATAGTGATGTATACAGACCAATGAGCTGTCCAGCTAGAGGAGGTTATCTGTATTTCGTTACGTTCACTGATGATTTCAGTCGATACGGTTATGTCTATTTGATGAGACATAAGTCTGAAACACTTGAAATGTTCAAGGCTTTCAGAAACGAAGTACAGAACCAGCTTGGCAAGACGATCAAGCCACTTCGATCCGATCGTGGTGGCGAGTATATGAGCCAAGAGTTCACTGACTATCTAGTTGATTGTGGTATTGTATCACAATTAACTCCTCCTGGAAACGCCACAGTGGAACGGCATGTCTGAACGGAGGAAC
>NW_010970575.1:225936-226159 GCF_000463585.1 Tarenaya hassleriana | reverse complement strand
TTTCGCCTGTAGTTATGCTGAAGTCCATCAGGATCCTACTTGTCATAGCCGCATATTATGACTATGAGATATGGCAGATGGATGTCAAGACCGCGTTCTTTAACGGGAACTTGACCAAGGATGTGTATATGACACAACCCGAAGGTTTTGTCGATCCTAGGAACTCGAGGATGGTGTGCAAGCTTCATAGGTCCATTTATGGACTGAAGCAGGCTTCGAGGAG
>NW_010970575.1:221858-225286 GCF_000463585.1 Tarenaya hassleriana | reverse complement strand
ATCAGGGAGATCATAGACAGAGGAGACGTACACATTTGCAGAGTGTCGACAGATGACAACATTGTCGATCCGTTGACGAAGCCTCTCCCTTCGTCGAAGCATGAGGGTCATGTTAGGGATATGGGCATTAGATGTTTAGCAGTTCATGATTAGAGCAAGTGGGAGATTGTTGGTTTAGTGCTCTATGATGTACTGTTTATGAGTTTTATTTAGATACATTTGATGTATTGATACTTTCTATGTGTTTTTATGAGAGTATTTTATTCATTACATGTTCTTGCATGCTAGATCTGTTATGAAATCCATGTATCGTTATGAATGATACTAAACTCCCTAGTCTTATGTCGTTATGGGAATATCGACATAATAAGACTAGTATGATGTGTGATAGATGATCATAGGATTGATCATAGGTATTGGATACGATCACAATCATAGGTATTCGTTGGAGAACGGAATACTGGATTGACCCGCATGAGATTGTCACATGGACTAGCGTCATGACTTGAATCTCATATGACGGTTCCATGATTGGATCCTAAGACCTGAGATATCTACGGAATCCAACATGAGGAGTTGCGTGCTTTGAATACGTCAAACGTTCTGCGTAACAGGAGGACTATAAAGGCGTGTATCAGGTATGAAACGAATCATGTGTTGGATTGTAGATAGTCAAGACGGGATTTTTACCTCTCGTAAAAGAGAGAGATATCGCTGGGCCCCTCGTGTGAGCGAGACTGTAGAAATGTGTGGCCGCACTATAGACGAACGTCGTCTATTTCAGACAGTCGAACTCAGTGAACGAGAAAGTAGTCGAATCAGATAAGGTGGCTTGTCCATGCCTTATGTTCGACATATGATATCGCGATACAAAAGGATCATCAACCGGAATCATCTCTGGCGTTCGTAAAGATCACGAATAAACTCTATTCAAGATAGGTAGTCATAGTGTCTTGCTAGAGACCGCCTATGACTTATATATCCGGAATAGAGATTTCAGATTATACTGCTATATCGAATGAGCCTACAGGGTCACACACGCAGGGAAGGACAAATGCACGAAAGAAAACGACGGAAAACCGAGTCGGAAGGGTCCAGACCCGACGGTCCGGACGCGTGGTCCGTCCGTTCTGAGGAGTGGAACGGACGGTCCACGAAAACACGCAGACCGTCCGTTCTATGTGATAGAACGGACGGTCCGCACTAAATGTAGACCGTCCGTTCTGCCTTACTGAAACGGACGGTCCACGTGCAATTCCGGACCGTCCGTTCCAGGTTCCGGTTTTCCGAAAATTAAACCGAAATTAGGGTTAAATCACCTTATAAGAAGGAGATTAAAACCCTAATTCGTTAGAGACTTTTTGGTGCCGACTTTCAGAGGTTTGGGAGAGCTTTTGGGTGAGATCCAAAGAGTTCGAAAACTGAAGAGTCTCGTTTTCTCGAAGCACAAAATCGAATAGCAGATTCGTGTCCTAGCAAACAAGTTCCAACCGTTGGAATCTATCCCGAGGTGTGGATACGTGTAAAGGGCGGGGTATTCTTCCTCTCTTTCGTGATCAGACGAATTCTTCAATTGATACAAGCCCCGGATCGATTGAGGTAAGCGTTCTAACGTTTCTACGATTCATAGAAGCATGGTTCTAGGGTTTATTAAATTTTTGTTTTATATCCGCTGCGCAAACCCTAGAATCGATCTCTTAGGAATAGGATTCGCTCTAGAGATAACAGGAAACCTATCAGTGGTATCAGAGCCTGGTTGCTCTGTTTTGATTTCGTAGAACCCGATCACGCACGTTTTAGGATTTGAATTGTTTGAATCCATGTTTGCTTTGATTTCTATGCATGTTTGATGATTGTATCTAGTGTAGATTGCATGTTTCATGTTGCATAGAGTGCAGGAGTTCGAATTTTGGGTTCACAGGAGAATTAAGATCAGTTTTGGATCTAATCGGGGCCGAGAACGCGAAAAACGTGATATGATCATGTGACCAAACCCTAGACCGTCCGTTCTGGGTTTACCAGACCGGACGGACCATGGGTGATGGGCTGAGGATAGAACGAAAGGTCTGGACCGTCCGTTCTGAGACAATGGACCGTCCGTTCCAGAGTGTCTGGACCGTCCAGTCTGCAGAAACACGTGGTCCGTCCGTTCTCATACGTAGACCGTCCGTTCTACATCCAGAACGGACGGTCCGAGACCCAGACTCCGAGATTTTTCGTTTTCTGATCCGATTGTGCAGTCGTTGCTTAATCTGATCAACTGTGACTCAAATAGACATGATTTATTCTTATGGATGGTCTATAAGGAATGAATACATGTAACTTAATCGAGATATTAGATATGCTTGATTGAGTGGGAGCTTCAAGATTGGGATTACTTAATCGAATGGATGGTCTGTTCGGATTATGTTAATCATTGCACAGAAACCGGTTAGATCTAGGAGCTCTATGAGTAAAGCACTTGTCAAGGCCTCGATCGTACGTGTCATGGGCCATGTCAAAGCTGGGTGTGCCGTATTATCTTGGTGAGGCAAGATGGAGAAATGGTGGTTCTCATAGCTTGAAAGTAGATGCTTGATCTAAGTGTGGTTTCGAAAATCCCTTATTTATGTAATGCTAAGTGTATACCTCCCATTACTAGAGCGCCTGTCAAGGCATCGATCGTCCGTAACATGGGTCATGCCAAAGCTGAGCGTGCCGGATTATCTTTGTGAGGCAGGGTGGGAAACCGTGGTTCCCACAGCTTGAATATGGTTTACCTAAGGTTAAGTCGTCAGGTTTGACTTGAGACTTAATGGTACAGATGAGACGAGTATGCAATGATATTCGATATCATAGTCTCATAAAAGATCTAAGAGTCATATTGGATATGATCGACATTAGATGTCTACCTAAATAGTATAAGAATGGGTGTGACAATCCATACTTATGTGAAATACGGATCTTAGTCCCATATAGAAATTTATTGTAGGGTTATTTTTCTTTTTGGGAATTTAGCTCATCTTTGCATCTGTGTTGTCATTGTTTGATGATGGACTAGCTGGTAGTGGATCATAGATAGATTGACACTGATTGATGATGGACTAGCTGGTAGTAGATCATTAATAGAATCTGCATTTGTTTTTGTTCATTCTGTTTTGTCTTTTTGTAGGGCATGGCATCAACCGGTAGCGTACCGAGTTTGACGATGCGATCTATCCTTGAGAAGGATAAGCCTACCGGGACGAACTTCTTAGACTGGTATCGGAACTTGAGAATTGTTCTCAAGCACGATAAGAAGTCGTACGTTCTGGAAGGGGCTCTACCACCAGAGCCTGCGGCCAATGCCACGAGAGCCGTCAAGGATGCTTGGTTGAAGCATTAGACTGACGACAATGAGATCTCCTGTCTCATGTTGGGAAGCATGGCCCCGAATCTGCAAAAGTAGT
>NW_010970575.1:218706-219628 GCF_000463585.1 Tarenaya hassleriana | reverse complement strand
TAAGGGTTACTACTTCTACATTCCGGCAGAGAACAAAGTGTTCATTGCCAGGAATGCGACTTTTATGGAGCGAGAGTTCGTCTCCAAAAGAGTCAGTGGGAGTAGGATCGAACTTGAGGAAGTTCGAGAGCAGCAAGTAGGCGTTGAGTCGAGTGAACAAGTTGAAGATGTTCAACCTGTTTCACTGCCGGTTGTGACTCAACCTTCGACGAGTGAACCTCGGAGATCAGGCAGGATTCGCCAAGAGCCTGAAAGATACGGATTTCTCGTGACTGGGAATGAGGAACTCATGTTATTAGAACATGATGAACCTACCACATACCCAGAGGCTATGGCGAGTCCGGACTACGAGAAATGGCGCGAGGCTATGTCAGACAACCAAGTATGGACTCTAGTTGAAGCATCTGAAGGGATAAAACCCATCGGATGCAAATGTATCTTCAAGAAGAAGACCGACATGGATGGCAACGTGCACACGTATAAGGCACGACTGGTGGTGAAAGGATTCCGTCAGATTCATTGTATTGACTATGATGAGACGTTTTCGCCCGTAGTTATGCTGAAGTCCATCAGGATCCTACTTGTCAAAGCCGCATATTATGACTATGAGATATGGCAGATGGATGTCAAGACCGCGTTCTTTAACGGGAACTTGACCAAGGATGTGTACATGACACAATCCAAAGATTTTGTCGATCCTAGGAACTCGAGGATGGTGTGCAAGCTTCATAGGTCCATTTATGGACGGAAGCAGGCTTCGAGGAGCTGGAACCTTCGCTTTGATGAGACAATCAAAAGGTTTGGTTTCTCACAGAACGAAGACGAGCCATGTGTTTACAATAAGGTCCGTGGGAGCACAGTAGTTTTTCTAGTGTTGTATGTGGATGACATTCTCCTTATAGGGAATGACGTTCCTACCTTG
>NW_010970575.1:216697-218289 GCF_000463585.1 Tarenaya hassleriana | reverse complement strand
ATGTGTTCTTGGTGTACGGTGGGTCGGAAGACGAGCTCGCTGTAAAGGGTTACGCCGATGCTAGTTTTCAGTCAGACCCGGATGGCTACAGATCGCAGTCTGGCTATGTTTTCTGCTTAAACGGAGGCGCTGTGAGCTGGAAGAGTTCCAAGCAGGAACCGTTGCAGATTCTACTACAGAAGCTGAGTATATTGCAGCGTCGGACGCAACAACGGAAGCTGTTTGGATCAGAAAGTTTGTTGGAGACTTGGGTGTCATTCCTAGTGCTGATAGTCCCATTGCTCTGTATTGTGAAAACAATGGAGCGATCACACAAGCGAAAGAACCCAGATCCTATCAACGATCCAAACACACACTCAGACGATTTCACCTTATCAGGGAGATCATAGACAGAGGAGACGTGCACATTTGCAGAGTGTCGACATATGACAACATTGCCGATCCGTTGACGAAGCCTCTCCCTTCGTCGAAGCATGAGGGTCATGTTAGGGATATGGGCATTAGATGTTTAGCAGTTCATGATTAGAGCAAGTGGGAGATTGTTGGTTTAGTGCTCTATGATATATTGTTTATGAGCTTTGTTTAGATACATTTGATGTATTGATACTTTCTATGGTTTTTATGAGAGTATTTGATTCATTACATGTTCTTGCATACTAGATCTGTTATGAAATCCATGTATCATTATGAATGATACTAAACTCCCTAGTCTTGTGTCATTATGGGAATGATGACATAATAAGACTAGTATGATGTGTGATTGATGATCATATAGATGATCATAGGTATTGGATACGATCACAATCATAGGTATTCGTTGGAGAACGGAATACTGGATTGACCAGCATTAGATTGTCACATGGATTAGCGTCATGACTTGAATCTCATATGGTGGTTCCATGATTGGATCCTGAGACCTGAGATATCTACAGAATCCAACATGAGGAGTTGCGTGCTTTGAATACGTCAAACGTTCTGCGTAACAGAAGAACTATAAAGGCGTGTATCAGGTACGAAACGAATCATGTTTTGGATTGTAGATAGTCAAGATGGGATTTGTACCTCTCGTAAAAGAGAGAGATATCGCTGGGCCCCTCGTATGAGCGAGACTGTAGAAATGTGTGGCCGCACTATAGACGAACGTCGTCTATTTCAGACAGTCGAACTCAGTGAACGAGAAAGCAGTTGAATCAAATAAGGTGGCTTGTCCATGCCTTATGTTCGACATATGATATCGCGATGCAAAAGGATCATCAACCGGAATCATCACTGGCGTTTGTAGGATCACGAACAAACTCTATGCGAGATAGGTAGTCATAGTGTCTTGCTAGAGACCGCCTATGACTTATATATCCGAAATAGAGATTTCGGATTATACTGCTATATCGAATGAGCCTACAGGGTCACACACGCAGGGAAGGACAAATGCACGAAAGAAAACGACGGAAAACCGAGTCGGAAGGGACCAGACCCGACGGTCCGGATGCGTGGTCCGTCCGTTCTATGATGATAGAATGGACGGTCCGCACTAAACGTAGACCGTTCGTTCTGCCTTACTGGAACGGACGGTCCACGTGCAATTCCGGACCGTC
>NW_010970575.1:212293-216599 GCF_000463585.1 Tarenaya hassleriana | reverse complement strand
TTATAAGAAGGAGATTAAAACCCTAATTCGTTAGAGACTTTTTGGTGCCGACTTTCAGAGGTTTGGGAGAGCTTTTGGGTGAGATCCAAAGAGTTCGAAAATCGAAGAGTCTCGTTTTCTCGAAGCACAAAATCGAATAGCAGATTCGTGTCCTAGCAGACAAGTTTCAACCGTCGGAATCCATCCCGAGGTGTGGATACGTGTAGAGGGCGGGGTATTCTTCCTCTATTTCGTGATCAGACGAATTCTTCAATTGATACAGGCCCCGGATCGATTGAGGTAAGCGTTCTAACGTTTCTACGATTCATAGAAGCATGGTTCTAGGGTTTATTAAATTTTTGTTTTATATCCGCTGCGCAAACCCTAGAATCGATCTCTTAGGAATAGGATTCGCTCTAGAGATCCCAGGAAACCCATCATCAACATGCTCTAAAGATCTCAATGAAGTGTATCTATTTCAGATCATAAGATCTCTAAAAAAGGCTTTAACAAGCGAATAATGGATATACTTCAGTACAAAATCTCAGTTTCGTCATATTTTTCATACGAGATGTGAAGAGACGTTGAAGATAGTGCCAATGTCTATCCTTATACACCGCGCATTAAGGTTGGAAGGAGAGAAAAAAGCGTTATGGCTTGTTGTAAATGGCGTGTCCACCAGATACTCGATCTATGAGCATGCCATTATCTTCGGCTTAAACTGTGACAGCTATTGGGAGGGCTGGACTAAATGAAAGGGAAGCGAATTTCGGATTCGGAACTTCAAAACTTACCATAACATGTGCATTAAAGAATTTGCACGAAACTCCACACACAAATGTGGAGGAAAGAAAGAGATTAACAATAATTGTATTGCTAGACGGAATATTAGTTCATGGTGCCAAAAGCAATGATGTCATAAACAATGACTTAGTTGACATGGTCGAAAGTCTGGACTTCTGTGAAGGGTTTCGTGGGGAAGATACACCTTCGATAAGATTAGCAATCAAATTCGGAAGTTGTATAATAACGGTCCTAAACCGAAGGACAATTGGCATTGTCCGAGATTCGTAATACCACTTATGGTGAATTATATTTTGTACTAATATTTGTAATGTAAATTAGTGTGTGAGTATATTTATTGAGGGATATAATGAATTGGTGTGTATGTTGCAGTTTTTTCCTTTCGAATGTATAAAAAATTTAGGCGCAAATGGATGGTATATCGATGTTGCAGGTGCTGATCCAACTTGTCCTAGGATGTGCAAGAAACGCATCCAACCAGATCTTTTTATGACATACGCAAAGGTGTATAAACAGATTGGCGAGACCTTAAAGGTACATATCAATTTGATCATTTCTTTTTATTAAGGTTTTGGAGATCCCTAAACGTGCGTTCATAACGGTTTCTAGGGTTCTAACTTTGGGTTTCACGCAACGAAATATATAAAACGAAACCCAATCAACATATCTTGCATATTATGATAAAGGTATCGATATACCAACCTGTTTCGATCCAAGTACCCGTCACAAACACTGAAATCCAGCGTTCTCTATAGCTAGTCCACATTCACGGGCTTACGTATGCTAGAACGTGATCTGGAGGTCGGGAACGAAAACCGAGGTAATCCCAGGAGAGAGAGAGGATGACGACCAAGAGAGAGAGGGAGAGAAAATTGAATTTTTCACTTAACCCTAAATTATGTTTCATAAACATAATTATAAAGAGATTAGGGCTTCCTTAAACCCATTGGGCCTTAATGAGTTTTCTCTTAACCATTAAGAGATATTAGGTCCATTGGCCTTATTAATAAACATATGGGCCCATTGGGCCACCTAAACCCATCCAATGGATTTTTAATCAGTTTCGCAAACCGATCGTGGCCAGAGCACCATATCCATCAATCTCCCACTTGCTCTACTCATGATCGAATTTCAGTCTATCACAATAGACCATCCCAAGCACGCTCCAGAAAATAGTAACAGCCCTACGTGTGTGACCCTGTAGACCCGTCCAACGCAGACATAGTTTCGAAACTATTTCGGACTAATAATCATAGGTGGTCTCTAGCAAGACACTATGACTCCTTTGTCAGACTAGGTTAGTGTGATCTAACGAGCCAAGTAACATTCAACACTTGTGTCCTTTTTGTCACATGATATCATAAGTCAAAACAGAGACATGGAACAAGTCATCTCGTCACATTTTGACTGCTTTCTCGTTAGTTGAGTTAACTGAACCTACAGATGACTCTTCATATGTTTGTGCGCATTTCAGCTCAACTCACTCAAGGGGCCCAACGATATCTCTCTCTTCACATAAGAGAGGAACAAACTCCCATCTTGGCTCTCTACTACCCTCCACATGATTCATAACATTCCCAACTACAGTCGTTATAGTCGTCCTTTTACAGTTCCGACGTTTGATCGTGTCAAAGAAAATCACTCCTCATGTCGGATACATACAGAACTCAGGTATTAGGACTCATAGCGGAGTATTATATAAGATTCAAGTCATGACATCAGGTCCATGTGATAATTTCATGCGGGTCATCCAGTATTCATTCACAAATGAACACCTATGATCATGATCCGTATCTAATACACTATGATCATCATCCATCATGCATCATACTAGTCTTTGTTCGTTGATGTTCCACATTAACAACCGACTAGGGAATTTAGTATTATTACAATAATAATACATGGATAGCATTATTAAACAATAACATGCAATTTGAATAATAATCAAAAGAAAAACATACTTCCATTCATCATAATGAATCCAAGTATAATAAATGAAGTGTTTGTGCGAATAATCATGTCTAGAGCATAAAACATCACAATCTCGAAATGCTCTAATCATAATAAACTAAATGTCTAATCCCCATCGACCTAACATGACATTCATGATGGATGTGATGTTGGTTGTGATGCTCTACGATGATCCGTGATATGATATTTCGACTATGTATTGATTCATTGGTTTATGAATGCATTACTTTTCCCGTTATATGATTAGCATGTTTGTTATATTACGGTGAATATCCTTGAATCATTGCAGATGATTCTAAACTCCCTGGTCAGTTATCATTGTGGGAACAATGATGAATTAAGACCAGCATGATGTGTGATAGATGATAATGATCATATGCATTGGATGCAAATCACAATCATGGGTTCTCGTTTGGAACGAGTTACTGGATGACCCGCATGAGATTGTCACATGGACATGAGTCATGACTTGAATCTCATACAGCGGTTCGTTCTTGGATCCTCAGACCTGAGATGTCTAGAGTATCTGATATGAGGAGTGACGTGTCTTGACTGCGTCAAACGTCGTCTTTAACCGGATGATCATAACGGCGTTGCTCAGATACGTTAACGAATCATATGCAGATAGTAGACATGCAATACGGGACTTGTCACCTCCTACGCAGGAGAGATGTCGCTGGGTCCCTCGTGGAAATCGGACTGTGAAAATGCGTGGCCACGCTATAGATGAATGTACATCTATTTTATCAGTCGGTTTGCCTAGACGAGTAAGCGGTTGAACTTGAAGGGTGGCTCACACCATGCCCTTGTTCAACCTATGACATCGTGAGACAAAGGATCAGAACTCGAACTAATGCTGGCTTTGTTAGATCACCTCTAACTCTATTCTAGGTGCGTGGTCATGGCGTCTTGCTAGAGACTAACCATGACTTGTGGTTCGGGAAAAGGGTTTCCGAAATCACTGCCACTTCGAATGGGCCTACAGGGTCACACACCATTAGGGATGGATCACGTGAAGAGAGCGACGCGAGAAAGGAACCACGGAACAAGCTGGAAGGGTTCTAGAAGGCCAGACCGTCCGTTCCAGGCCTGGAACGGACGGTCCAGCCATGTTGGTCCGTTCGTTCCGCTAACCACAAGAAAGTCAGAACATGATGGCCATGTTAAGACCGTTCGTTCTACGTTATATAACGGACCGTCCGTTCTACGTAGAAAGTCAGAACGTCCGTTCCAGGCTTGGAACGGACGGTCCGACTTACATGACAATTTTCGGATTTCGCGTTTTAAGGGTTTTGGGCAATCCTAATTAATAAAAAAAGCCGCCACAAACCCTAGAGAACGAACCTCAGACGTCCAAGACACTCATGAGAGCTTAGAGAAGCTTGATTTTGAGTTCCATAGATTGAAATATCGATTCCAAGTCAAGGACATCGTTTTCTCTTCACAAATCCTAGCAGATACGTTCCAAAGCGTTGGAATTCATCCCGCCGGTGTGGATACGTGTAGAGGAGTTGTGCTTTCAACTCTTGGTGATTAAAACAGACCCTGGATC
>NW_010970575.1:208728-212283 GCF_000463585.1 Tarenaya hassleriana | reverse complement strand
ACTTCCAGATCTTGAAAGAACGAGGTAAGTATTGGAATCCCACGACGATATACTCGATTGTTCGGGTTATTGCACAATTGGTTTTTGTGTGACGTTTGGCTAGGTTTAGATCTTTCCTTCTGCTGCATGAAACCTAGAATCCAAACCGTAGATCGATGAGATCGAATGCTAGGAACCCGAAGGGAACCCAACAGTGGTATCAGAGCCTGGTTCTCTGTATATCGCCGTGCCTGTTGCTTGTTTGCATGATTTTAATTGTTAAGATGCATGTGAACAATAGATCTTTGCAGGTTTGCATGATTTTAATTGTTAGAATGCATGTAGACTATAGATCTATGCATGTTTTTCATGGTTTAAATGGTTAGAATGGATGTAAACATGAGATATATGCTTGTTTGATGATTTTGATTGTTGAATGATGCATGGATGAGCTATGGTTCTTGGGAGGCTTGATGGTGCATCGAAACAGGGTTGAAAACCCTAGTTTTCGGGACCCGAAATCGAGATCCAAATTCTGTCCATCGCGTGGACCGACCGGTCTAGAGTGTAGACCGATCGGTCTACGCATGACGGCGTTTATTCTTTTTGGTCAAATTAGGTCAGACCAATCAGTCCAAGGGTTGGACCGACCGGTCTGGACCGATGATCAGAAGAGGATTTCGGATTATGTTCAACAGACCGTCCGTTCTGGTCCATGGACCGTCCGTTCTGGGTCTGTTGGAACGTTCGGTCTTCGGGGTCAGTCTGCATTCGATCATCCGTTCCAGAAGGTCTAGAACGGACGGTCCACGAATGGCAGACCGTCCGTTCCATGACGATTGGGAATGGACAGACCATTAGAGGCAGACCGTCCGTTCTGGCTTGCTGGAACGGAAGGTCCACGTGCTTCTCTGGACCGTCCGTTCTAGTCTTCGGGTTTTTCCAAAATTAAACCGACGGTCGGTTTGGACCTCGGACAATCCGGGATTCCGAAAATTCAGATTTTTGATCGAACAATTGTTGTGTTGGATCGGTTATCAGAATTGGAATCAAAGCCTCACATAAGACCAAGCTTGATGACAATCCAGAATTCAGAGTTTTGATTGTGCAATCGTTGTCTCGAATCAAATATCTGAATTAGGATATTGAGAGGGTTCTGGTATCGAATCTAAGGAAACAAATGTTGTTTGGCCAAGAGATTCTATATATGGACGACTCAAACGAACTAAGAGTAGTTCATCTGAGTTGATCAGAACAACTTGACTGGAATGACTTGAATTCGGTCAAGGTATCCTGGTGTTCAAGACAAATGAAGCCTCATGTTTAATCTCAAGCTATTACCGCCCATTAGTAGAGCAACTGTCAAGGCCTCGATCGTCATGGTTACGGGTCATGCCCTAGCTGAGCGTGCCTGACTATCTTGGTGAGGCAGTATGGAGAAATCGTGATTCTCATAGCTCAAATATGGTTGAGCTTGAATTGAGTTATCAAGTCGGACTTGGACCTAATGGTAAGGATGGGATGAGGAACATGCAGTGATAGCGTATCACTATCCCATACTCACCTAGGAATCACATAGGATGTGATTGACAAAGTGTTGTCTACCTAAATAGCATGATTTTGAGCGTCATGCCCTAGCTGACTCAAAAGCATGTGAAATATGGATCCTAGCTCACTTGGAAACTCATTGAGGGTGTTTTTCTTAGTGGGAGCCTGTCATATTGCATCTATTATCTGTGATAGTAAGTGTACTAAGTGACTTGCATATCTTCTGTCTGTTTGTTTGTCTTTTTCTGTAGTGTATATCTGTTGCAGGAATCTGGTTAATCTCACCATGCGATCTATCCTTATGAAGGATAAGCCTCTAACCAAGGCTTCTGGATCGATCATTGATGCTTATTGGAAGCATGAGGATGATGATCTGGACGTGTCCAGCTTGATGCTTGGAAAGATGTCTTCGGAATTGCGTGAGCAATTAGATGACATGGACAATTCATTGATGGATGATCAGTTGAATATGTCATTCCAAGAGAAAGCTGGGAGCCAAGGGAAGAATGATATGGTGATTGTTGGAAAGAGTTCCAGCAAGAGGAAGCGTTCCAAAGGTAAGGGCAAAAGGAAATTGACAAGTGTTGTCACTAAGCCTAAGCCCAAACCCAAGAAGGAAGAGGGTTATTTCTGTCATGCCATTGGGCATTGGTACAGAAATTGCAGACTCTACCTGGAAGATCAAAGGAAGAAGAAGCTTGCAGAAGCTTCAACTTCTGGTATCTTCGTTATAGAGGCCAACTTATGTACTTCTTCATCATGGGTATTAGATACCGGATGTGCCTCACACATTTGTGCAAATGTGCAGGGACTGCGAGGAAGTAGACAATTGGCAAAGGGAGAAGTAGATCTCCGTGTCGGGAACGGAGCAAAAGTTGCTGCATTAACCGTCGGGACTTATGATCTGACTTTACCTTCTGGCCTAGTATTGGAGCTGCATGATTGTTATTTTGTACCTGCCATCAGTAGGAACATCATATCGATTTCATGCTTAGACTCAGATGGTTTCAGATTTGTTATTGAGAACAAATGTCTGTCCATTTATAGAGGCAATTTATTCTATGGTAAGGGTTACCAGTTTAATGACCTTTATATTTTGGAAGATGAACCATCTGGATACAGGTCGATCTATAATGTTAGTACCAAGCGGTTTAAGCCGAACGACTTAAACCCGACCTATCTCTGGCATTGTCGACTTGGCCACATCAACGAGAAACGCATAGCGAAGCTTCATTCTGATGGACTTCTTGATTCTTTTGATTATGAGTCAATTGAATCATGCGATTCTTGTTTGATGGGCAAGATGACAAAATCTCCTTTTTCTGGAAAAGGAGAACGGGCTACAGAGTTGCTAGAACTCATACATAGTGATGTATGCGGTCCTATGAGCTCTCCCGCTAGAGGAGGTTATCTGTACTTTGTTACGTTTACTGATGATTTCAGTAGGTACGGTTATGTCTACTTGATGAGACATAAGTCTGAAACGCTGGAATTGTTCAAGATTTTCAGAAACGAGGTACAGAACCAACTTGGCAAGACGATCAAGTTGCTTCGATCTGATCGAGGTGGCGAGTATATGAGCCAAGAGTTCACTGACTATCTGGCAGATTGTGGGATTGTCTCACAGCTGACTCCACCTGGAACGCCACAGTGGAATGGCGTGTCTGAGAGGAGGAACCGGACCCTATTAGATATGGTACGGTCTATGATGAGTCAGGTCGATCTTCCTAAATCCTTCTGGGGATATGCTTTGGAAACAACAGCGCTTATACTGAACAACTGTCCAACAAAGTCGGTTCAGAAGACTCCATATGAGATATGGACTGGGAAGCGTCCCAGGTTAGCATTCATGAAGATTTGGGGATGTGACGTTTACGTGAAACGTCTTGCTTCTGATAAGCTATCCGCCAAGTCTGATAAATGCATATTTGTGGGTTACCCTAAGGAAACTAAAGGGTACTGGTTCTACAACCCATCTGAGAACAAAGTGTTTGTTGCTCGGAATGGATCTTTCTTGAAGAGAGAGTT
>NW_010970575.1:187025-208148 GCF_000463585.1 Tarenaya hassleriana | reverse complement strand
GCGAAAGGGTTTCGGCAGCTTCATGGTATCGACTATGATGAAACCTTTTCACCAGTTGTGATGCTTAAATCCATACGGATTGTGCTGGCTATAGTTGCGTATTATGACTATGAGATATGGCATATGGACGTCAAGACCGCATTCCTTAACGGGAATTTGCTCGAGGATGTGTACATGACACAACCCGAGGGTTTTGTCGATCCTAAGAGTCCGAGGAAGGTGTGTAAGCTTCAGAGATCCATTTATGGACTGAAGCAGGCTTCGAGGAGCTGGAATCTTCGATTTGACGAGGCAGTCAAAACGTTTGGCTTCCTGCAAAACGAAGATGAGCCATGTGTTTACAAGAAGGTCAGTGGGAGCGCAGTGGTCTTCCTTGTACTTTATGTGGATGATATATTGCTCATCGGAAATGACATTCCTACCTTGCAAGGAGTAAAATCCTGGCTAGGATCGGTCTTTTCGATGAAGGACTTAGGAGAAGCCGCCTATATTCTAGGAATCAAGATCTATAGAGATAGATCGAGAAGGCTTCTTGGTCTAAGTCAGAGTACATACATTGACAAGGTCTTGAATCGGTTCAAGATGCAAGACTCCAAGAGGGGTGCCTTGCCAATGGGACATGATGTGGCTCTTAGCAAGACTCAGTGTCCAAGGACACAGGATGAGCAAGAGCGCATGAGTAGGATTCCATATGCCTCGGCAATTGGATCCATCATGTACGCCATGTTATGTACTCGTCCGGATGTATCATATGCATTGAGTATGACTAGTAGATATCAGTCTACACCAGGTGAGGCTCACTGGATTGCGGTCAAGAACATCCTTAAGTACTTGAGCAGGACTAAGGATTTGTTCTTGGTGTATGGTGGATTAGAAGACGAGCTCGCTATAAAGGGTTATACCGATGCTAGTTTCCAAACCGACAGAGATGACTTCAGATTGCAGTCAGGTTACGTTTTCTGCCTAAATGGTGGGGCTATTAGTTGGAAGAGTTCCAAACAGCCAACCGTTGCAGATTCGACTACAGAAGCCGAGTACATAGCAGCATCGGATGCAGCTAAAGAAGCTGTTTGGATCAAGAAATTCGTGGGAGACCTGGGGGTCATTCCTAGCGTTGCAGATCCCATTGAGTTGTACTGTGACAACAATGGTGCGATCGCACAAGCAAAGGAACCCCGGTCACACCAGAGATCCAAACACATACTCAGGCGATTTCACTTGATTAGGGAAATTATCGACAGAGGAGACGTGAAGATAAGTAGAGTGTCGACAGATTATAATGAATTGGTGTGTATGTTGCAGTTTTTTCCTTTCGAATGTATAAAAAATTTAGGCGCAAATGGATGGTATATCGATGTTGCAGGTGCTGATCCAACTTGTCCTAGGATGTGCAAGAAACGCATCCAACCAGATCTTTTTATGACATACGCAAAGGTGTATAAACAGATTGGCGAGACCTTAAAGGTACATATCAATTTGATCATTTCTTTTTATTAAGGTTTTGGAGATCCCTAAACGTGCGTTCATAACGGTTTCTAGGGTTCTAACTTTGGGTTTCACGCAACGAAATATATAAAACGAAACCCAATCAACATATCTTGCATATTATGATAAAGGTATCGATATACCAACCTGTTTCGATCCAAGTACCCGTCACAAACACTGAAATCCAGCGTTCTCTATAGCTAGTCCACATTCACGGGCTTACGTATGCTAGAACGTGATCTGGAGGTCGGGAACGAAAACCGAGGTAATCCCAGGAGAGAGAGAGGATGACGACCAAGAGAGAGAGGGAGAGAAAATCGAATTTTTCACTTAACCCTAAATTATGTTTCATAAACATAATTATAAAGAGATTAGGGCTTCCTTAAACCCATTGGGCCTTAATGAGTTTTCTCTTAACCATTAAGAGATATTAGGTCCATTGGCCTTATTAATAAACATATGGGCCCATTGGGCCACCTAAACCCATCCAATGGATTTTTAATCAGTTTCGCAAACCGATCGTGGCCAGAGCACCATATCCATCAATCTCCCACTTGCTCTACTCATGATCGAATTTCAGTCTATCACAATAGACCATCCCAAGCACGCTCCAGAAAATAGTAACAGCCCTACGTGTGTGACCCTGTAGACCCGTCCAACGCAGACATAGTTTCGAAACTATTTCGGACTAATAATCATAGGTGGTCTCTAGCAAGACACTATGACTCCTTTGTCAGACTAGGTTAGTGTGATCTAACGAGCCAAGTAACATTCAACACTTGTGTCCTTTTTGTCACATGATATCATAAGTCAAAACAGAGACATGGAACAAGTCATCTCGTCACATTTTGACTGCTTTCTCGTTAGTTGAGTTAACTGAACCTACAGATGACTCTTCATATGTTTGTGCGCATTTCAGCTCAACTCACTCAAGGGGCCCAACGATATCTCTCTCTTCACATAAGAGAGGAACAAACTCCCATCTTGGCTCTCTACTACCCTCCACATGATTCATAACATTCCCAACTACAGTCGTTATAGTCGTCCTTTTACAGTTCCGACGTTTGATCGTGTCAAAGAAAATCACTCCTCATGTCGGATACATACAGAACTCAGGTATTAGGACTCATAGGTCCATGTGATAATCTCATGCGGGTCATCCAGTATTCATTCACAAATGAACACCTATGATCATGATCCGTATCTAATACACTATGATCATCATCCATCATGCATCATACTAGTCTTTGTTCGTTGATGTTCCACATTAACAACCGACTAGGGAATTTAGTATTATTACAATAATAATACATGGATAGCATTATTAAACAATAACATGCAATTTGAATAATAATCAAAAGAAAAACATACTTCCATTCATCATAATGAATCCAAGTATAATAAATGAAGTGTTTGTGCGAATAATCATGTCTAGAGCATAAAACATCACAATCTCGAAATGCTCTAATCATAATAAACCCGGTCACACCAGAGATCCAAACACATACTCAGGCGATTTCACTTGATTAGGGAAATCATCGACAGAGGAGACGTGAAAATAAGTAGAGTGTCGACAGATGATAATATTGCCGACCCGTTGACGAAGCCTCTCCCTTCGTCAAAGCATGATGGTCATGTTGTGGGTATGGGGATTAGATGCTTGTAGGATAGATCATAGAGCATAGTGGGAGATTGTTGGTTGTAATGCTCTACGATGATCCGTGATATGACATTTTGACTTTGTATTGATTCATTGATTTATGAATGCATTACTATTCCCGTTATATGATTTGCATGTTTGTTATATTACGGTAAATATCCTTGAATCATTGCAGATGATTCTAAATTCCCTGGTCAGTTATCATTGTGGGAACAATGATTAATTAAGACCAGCATGATGTGTGATAGATGATTATGATCATATGCATTGGATGCAAATCACAATCGTGGGTTCTCGTTTGGAACGAGTTACTGGATGACCTGCATGAGATTGTCACATGGACATGAGTCATGACTTGAATCTCATACAGCGGTTCGTTCTTGGATCCTCAGACCTGAGATGTGTAGAGTATCTGATATGAGGAGTGACGTGTCTTGACTGCGTCAAACGTCGTCTTTAACCGGATGATCATAACGGCGTTGCTCAGATACGTTAACGAATCATATGCAGATAGTAGACATGCAATACGGGACTTGTCACCTCCTACGCAGGAGAGATGTCGCTGGGCCCCTCGTGGAAATCGGACTGTAAAAATGCGTGGCCACGCTATAGATGAATGTGCATCTATTTTATCAGTCGGTTTGCCTAGACGAGTAAGCGGTTGAACTTGAAGGGTGGCTCACACCATGCCCTTGTTCAACCTATGACATCGTGAGACAAAGGATCAGAACTCGAACTAATGCTGGCTTTGTTAGATCACCTCTAACTCTATTCTAGGTGGGTGGTCATGGCCACTATCTATTCTTCCCTTCGTTCCATCCATCTTTCTTTTCGGAATTACGTCGAGCATCGCTTGATCCGTGACTGATTCCGGAGACCACACTTCCCCTTCGAACACCGTTCTACGTAGAAAGTCAGAACGTCCGTTCCAGGCTTGGAACGGACGGTCCGACTTACAGGACAATTTTCGGATTTCGCGTTTTAAGGGTTTTGGGCAATCCTAATTAATAAAAAAAAACCGCCACAAACCCTAGAGAACGAACCTCAGACGTCCAAGACACTCATGAGAACTTAGAGAAGCTTGATTTTGAGTTCCATAGATTGGAATATCGATTCCATGTCAAGGACATCGTTTTCTCTTCATAAATCCTAGCAGATACGTTCCAAAGCGTTGGAATTCATCCCGCCGGTGTGGATACGTGTAGATGATTGTGCTTTCAACTCTTGGTGATTAAAACAGACCCTGGATCGATTGATACTTCCAGATCTTGAAAGAACGAGGTAAGTATTCGAATCCAACGACGATATACACGATTGTTCGGGTTATTGCACAATTGGTTTTGTGTGAAGTTTGGCTAGGTTTAGATCTTTCATTCCACTGCATGAAACCTAGAATCCAAACCCTAGATCGATGAGATCGAATGCTAGGAACCGAAGGGAACCCAACATGTGATGCTCTAGGATGATCATACGATATGAGAACTATGTATGATACGATGTATTTATTGGATGAATGCATTGTTTGTTCATTATTTATTTTGCATATTTGATAAATAATAACATCCATGGATTGTTATGAACGATCCTAAATTCCTTAGTCGCTTGTCATTGTGAGAACAATGATGAATTAAGACTAACATGAGGCGTGATGGATGATCATGGTGATGATCATGTGTATTGGATACAGATCACGATCATGAGTACTTGTTTGGAACAAGTGACTGGATGACTCGCATGAGATTGTCGATTGGACATGGCTTGAATCTCATTTGATGGTTCACTTTGGATCCTCAGACCTGAGATATCTATTGTATCCATCATGATGAGTAATGTACTTTGATTGCGTCAAACGTCGTCTATAACGGCGTGGCTCGGATACATTACGAATCATGTAGTGGATAGTAGATAGTCAAGATGGAACTTTGTCCCTCTCCAAAGAGAGAGATATCGCTTGGGTCCATAGTAGAAGTGAGACTGTAGAATTGTGTGGCCGCACTATAGATAAATGTCATCTATCTCTTACAGTCCACTCGGGATACGACAAAGCCATCGAACTATGAGTTCGATTATGATATTGTAAGACAAAGAGGATCATCGTTAGAGCTATCTCTGGCTTTTCGGTTAGATCACATCTAACTCTTTCCGATAGAGTAATTATAATGTCTTGCTAGAGACCGCTTATGATTTGTAAAGCGAGATTAGATCTCGGGTTTTACTGCCGTATTCGGAGGAGCCTAAAGAGTAATACACATATGGGATGAACGTGTATGTACGGGATCGATCGGACGAGAAAAATCGGATTTTTCTCCGTCTTAAGGTCTGGTCCGGGGCTGACCAAGAGTTGGTCAGCCGGACCAGACAGACTTGGTGAGGCGAAGTGAATGGCTGAGAAACTGGTTTGGTTTGGAGCTGACCAAACGTTGGTCCAGCGGATCAGACCAGTCAGGCGGAACGAAATGGAAGTTCGGACTTGTCTTGGTCCGGCGGACCAAGAGTTGGTCCGACGGACCAGACAAGTCAGACGGACTGAATCCTTGGTCCAGAGCACACTTGGTCCGGCGGACCAAGATTCTGGTCTGCTGGATCGAGCTTCTGTTCGAACTGTCGGCAAGTCACTATGCTTGGTTTGGCTGACCAAGAGTTGGTCAGCTCCAGACCTAGTTTCTGACTAGTCAATTCCGTGAGTTTTGCACGCCTGGTCCGGCGGACCAAGAGTTGGTCAGCCCCGGACCAAGCGTCAGAAACTCCAAATTACCTTTTTCTCGCCTTTTCTCTAATGGGAAGCAGGTGGGGAAGGTTTGGCTCAACCTTATTTCGTCCCTTGGCCATTAGATGAGCTAAGGTAACTCTAGAGAAACTCTCTCAAGCTTAAGAGAGTGTTCTTGGATCCAAAACAAGAGATTTGATCTCTTCAAGCTCTAGCAAGCTAGTTTCCAATTGTTGGAAACCATCCCAAGGGTGTGGACTACTCAAGAGAGTGTTGGCTCTTTCAACACCTAGGCTGTGATCAACAAACAACCTTCAGATTGTGAATCAAAGGTTAGTTTTTCTCTCAAGAAAGTTCTTCATCGAAAAGATTGGTCCATGGATGTTCAAAATCGTTTTGAACGCTAATTCCACTGCGTAAACCTACAGATCAGATCCTAGCACGATTTTGAGCTGGTGGTCTAGGATCCCTTGTGACCCAGCAGTGGTATCAGAGCTCGGTTCTCCGTTTCGATGAAGAACGATCACTCTTGAGCAAGTTTGAAAATTGTTAAACTTAGTTTTTCTTTGGTTTTGATCTAAGTTTAAATCTGTTATATAAATGAATCTATGGTAGATTATGTTATATAACAAGACTTAGATATATAGAGGCTTGAATCATGAATTAACTCAAGAAAAATGGAACGAAAAACGGATTCAAACGGAGCGAAAAATCAGATCAAGATGAAAATGTTCATTTGATTTTTGCCCAGAAACACGTGGTCCGGCGGACCAACCAGTTAGTCAGCCCCGGACCGAAAGCTTGGACTTTGACCAGATCAGTTCGGCAGACCAGGAGAATAAATCTCGGACCAAGAAGTCTTGGTCCGACGGACCAGACATGGATTCTTGGTCAGACGAGATTTTTCGGTCCGAGAGTTGCTCCGACACGTTTGGTCCGGCTGACCAAAAGTTGGTCATCCCCGGACCAAGACGCTTTGGATCAGACGGACCAGATTGTTGGTCCGAGATGGCACATCGCGGACTGGAGGTGTCTGGTCTGGCTGACCAGACCTGGTCAGCCCCGGACCAACGACCTCAGTCCGGGCATACCGAGTCTGGTCCGAGAGCGAGAGGAAGCTGAGTATTGGTGTTGGTCTGGCGGACCAAATGTTGGTCAGCTCCGGACCAACCCAATTTCACTCCGACGCTTCTTCTCTGGTCCGAGCTGACTCCGAGGCAAGTTGTGGTTTGGTCCGGCGGACCAAATTTTGGTCAGCCCCGGACCAACCAACTGTTTTCGGATTTTCACGTTTTCTAAATTCGATTCGGTTAAGTAATGGTTACTTGACTGAGTTAATCATGATTGGTTTTTGTTTATGACTTAATTATGTAGAGGGTCTACATGAATTAAGTGCATAAAACTTAATCAAGTATAAGAGTTACTTGATTGAGTGGGAGTTTCGGGATTTAGTTTACTAAGTTGAATAGATGGTCTATTAAAGCTAAGTAGCAGAGTCGGATAAAAAATATAATTGTTATGTTTTGATCAATCGAGAATAGAGCTACTACGAGTAGAGTTCTTGCCAAGACCTTGGTAATTCGTGTATGGGACATGTCAAAGCTGTGCATACCGAATTTTTAAGTGAGACAAGAATTGAGAAATCGTGGTTCTCATTTCTCGAAAGTAATAGGCTGCTTCTTGATAACGATAAAATCTCTCGTTATAATTTCAAGCTTATACCGCCCATGTTTCGAGCACTTGTCAAGGCTTCGATCGTCTGTGTATGGGTCATGCCAAAGCTGAGCATACCAGACAATCTTTGTGAGACAAGATGGAGAAATGGTGATTCTCATATGTTCGAATGGTTTGGCTTGAGTTGGGTTATCAAGTTGGACTTGAACCCAACGGTATAGATGGGACTAGAAATATGCAGTAGTATAATGATACTATTTTCCCATAAACGATCTAAGAGTCACATTGAATGTGATTGACATTAGATGTCTACCTAAATAGCATAGGCTTGAGTATCATGCCAAAGTTGACTCAAGTCTATGTGAAATATGGATTTTAGCCTGCTAAGAAAATTACGAGAGGGTTATTTTTCTTAGTGGGAGTTCATCTCATATTTGTATCATGCCATCCGTGATAGTATGTGTACTATAATTAGTATTGTACTAATTGATATTGTCTATTGTGTTGTTCTGTTTATCTCTGTAGGACATGGCGACAGGTGGTAGTGTACCAACCGTGTCACTGCGATCTATCCTTGAGAAGGATAAGCTGACCGGGATGAACTTCTTGGACTGGTGTCGGACCTTAAGAATTGTTCTCAGGAACGAGAAGAAGATGTACGTCCTGGAAGGGGCTCTTTCTGCTGAGCCCCCGGCCAACGCCGCGATAGCCATTCGTGATGCTTGGTTGAAGCATCAGAACGACAACCTGGAGGTCTCTTGCCTCATGCTCGGGACAATGTCTCCTGAATTACAACGACAGTTTGAGGGCGTCAACGCCTTTGATCTGCTCGAGCAGTTGAAGACTATGTTCCAAGAGCATGCGTGTGTTGAGAAATACAACACGTTGAAGAACCTGCTTGCATGTCGTATGATGACAGGGCAATCGGTTAACGTTCATGTTCTTAAGATGAAGGGTCATCTTGAAGAACTTGAGCATTATGGCTTGAGAATTGACAGGGAGTTGGCTGCTGACCTTGTGCTCCAGTCTCTTCCAGACTGCTATGATCAGTTCATCATGAGCTATCATATGCATGGCATGGATAAGACCTTGATCGAACTGCATGGGATGCTAAAAACGGCCGAGACGAGCCTTAAGGTCGAGAAGAACGTGCTTGTCATTTCGAAGAGTTCGAAAAAGAGGAAAAGTTCCACGGGAAAGGGCAAAGGCAAGGCAGGTGTGGCAAATGGTGCCAACAAGGCCTAGCCTAAACTTGAGAAAGGAGAGTGACATTTCTGTCATGAAATTGGTCATTGGAAAAGAAATTGCAAACTCTTCCTAGAAGATCTGAAGAAGAAGAAGCTTATTGAAGCTTCTACTTCAGGTATTTACGTTACTAAAGCTAACGTATTTACTTCTTCATCCTAGGTATTGGATACTGGATGTGCCTCACACATTTGTGGAAATGTGCAGGGTCTGAAAAGAAGTAGGACGTTGGCTCGAGGTGAAGTGGATCTACGCGTCGGGAATGGAGCAAAGGTTGCTACATTGGCTGTCGGCGTTTATGATTTATCTTTACCTCTGGACTGGTTATAGAACTAAGTAATTGTTACTTTGTGTCTGCTATAAGCAGAACATCGTTTATATTTCCTGTTTGTATTTGGATGGTTTTCGGTTTGTTATTGAAAATAAGAACCTGATGATGTTCAAAGACGATATCTATTATGGTAATGGTTACCTTATGAATGGATTGTATGTCTTGAATGATTAACCTTCCGATTCCATGTCCGTGTATAACGTAAATGCGAAGAGGTTTAAGCCGAACAACTTAAACCCGACCTATCTCTGGCATTGTCTTTTGGGCCACATCAACGAGAAACGCATACAGAAACTCCTCTCCGAAGGATTTCTGGATTCTTTTGATTATGAATCGATTGAAGCATGCAAATCTTGTTTGATGGGTAAAATGGCAAAGTCTACTTTTAGTGGAAAAGGAGAACGGGCGTTAGAGTTATTGGACCTAATACATAGTGATGTATGTGGGCCCATGAGCTTACCCGCTAGAGGAGGTTATTTGTATTTCGTCACATTTACTGATGATTTCAGTAGATTTGGTTATGTCTTTTTGATGAGACATAAATTTGAAACGCTTGAAATGTTCAAGGCTTTCAGAAACGAAGTACAAAACCAGCTCGACAAGACTATTAAGGCATTGCGATCGGACCGTGGTGGCGAATATAGAGCCAAGAGTTCACTGACTATCTGGTAGACTGTGGAATTTTTTCACAGTTGACCCCTCCTGGAACGCCACAGTGGAATGGTGTGTCTGAATGGAGGAACCGCACTTTATTAGATATGGTACGGTCTGTGATGAGTCAAACTGATCTTCCAAAGTCTTTCTGGGGTTACGCCTTAGAGACTGCTGCTTTCATTCTGAACAGGAGTCCAATGAAAACGGTTCAGAAGACGCCATATAAGATATGGACTGGGAAGCGTCCCAGTTTGTCTTTCTTGAAGATTTGGGGATGTGATGTTTACGTAAAACATCAAGCTTCTGATAAGCTATCCGCCAAATCGGACAAGTGTTTGTTTGTAGGATACCCTAAGGAAACTAAAGGGTACTACTTCTACAAACCGGTCGA
Organism: Tarenaya hassleriana; assembly: GCF_000463585.1. Lineage (NCBI taxonomy): Eukaryota > Viridiplantae > Streptophyta > Magnoliopsida > Brassicales > Cleomaceae > Tarenaya > Tarenaya hassleriana. The sequence continues at coordinate 198,001 of NW_010970575.1, read as the reverse complement.
GAATAAAGTGTTTATTGCTCGGAATGGGAAATTCCTGGAGAGAGAGTTCGTCACTAAGGGAATTAGTCGGAGTAGAGTTGATCTCGAAGAAGTTCGAGAACTACAGACAAATGCTGGACCGAGTGAGCAAGTTGAAGATGTTCAACCTGCATCACATGGACTTGAGACTCCACCTGATACCTGTGAACCTCGGAGATCAGAGAGAATTCGCCTAGAGCCTACGAGATATGGATTTCTCGTGACTGGTAATGATGAACTCATGTGATTGGAACATGACGAGCCTACATCATATCCAGAGGCTATGGCGAGTTCCGACTCTGAGAAATGGCACGAGGCTATGAAGTCTGAGATGCAATCCATGTACGACAACAACATATGGACTTTGGTCGATGCATCCGAAAGGATAAAACCCATCGGATGTAAGTGGGTTTTCAAGAAGAAAACCGATATGGATGGCAACGTGCCCACCTATAAGGCATGATTGGTGGCGAAAGGCTTTCGACAAATTCATGGTATTGACTATGATGAAACTTTCTTGCCCGTCGTGGTGCTTAAATCTATCAGGATTCTGCTTGCCATAGTTGCATATTACGACTATGAGATATGACAGATGGATGTCAAGACTGCGTTCCTTAACGGGAATCTGGTCGAAGATGTGTATATGATAAAACCCGTGGGTTTTGTCGATCCAGAGAGTCTGGGAAGGTGTGCAAGCTTCAGAGATCCATTTATGGACTCAAGAAGACTTCAAGGAGCTGGAATCTTCGATTTGATGAGACAATCAAACAGTTTGGTTTCTCTCAAAACGAGGATGAGCCATGTGTTTACAAGAAGGTCACTGGGAGCACAGTTGTTTTCCTGGTGCTATACGTGGATGATATCCTGCTCATAGGAAATGACGTTCCTACCTTGCAAGACGTTAAGACTTGGCTAGGAACACAGTTCTCTATGAAGGACTTAGGGGAAGCTGCCTATGTCTTAGGCATCGCATCAAGGTCTATAGAGATAGATCTCGAAAGCTTCTAGCCTTAAGTCAAAGTACATACATCGACAAAGTTCTGAATCGGTTTAGAATGCAAGAGTCAAAGAGAGATCTCTTGCCGATGTGTCATGGTGTTGTTTTCAGCAAGACTCAGTGTCCTAAGACACGTGATGAGCGAGAACGCATGGATATGATCCCATATGCCGGCAATATGATCTATCATGTATGACATGTTATGTACTAGGTCAGATGTATCATACGCGTTAAGCATTACGAGCAGATATCAGTCGGATCCAGAAGAGTCACACTGGATCGCGGTCAAGAATATCCTTAAGTACTTGAGAAGGACTAAGGATTTATTCTTGATATATGGTGGATTCGAAGACGAGCTCGCTGTAAAGGGTTATACCGATGCTAGTTTCCAATCGGAACAAGATGACTACAGATCGCAATCAGGCTATGTCATCTGCTTGAATGGAGGCGCTGTTAGTTGGAAGAGTTCCAAACAGGCCACCATAGCAGATTCTACTACAGAGGCTGAGTACATTGAAGCATCGGATGCAGCCAAGGAAGCTGTTTGGATCAGGAAGTTTTTGGGTGACCTGGGCGTCGTTCCTAGCGTTGTGAACCCTATTGCGTTATAGTGTGATAACAATGGGGCGATAGCACAGGCTAAGGAACCTAGGTCACACCAACGATCCAAACACATACTCATATGGTTTCACCTCATAAGGGAAATCGTAGACAGAGGCGATGTGCACATATGCAAGATATCGACGGATGACAACATAGCCGGTCCCTTGACGAAGCCTCTCCCTTCGTCAAAACATGAGGGTCATGTTCGGGGTATGGGACTTAGATGCATTGTAGATCATACTTAGAGCAAGTGGAAGACTGATGGATGTGATGCTCTAGGATGATCATACGATATGAGAACTATGTATGATACGATGTATTTATTATGATACGATGTATTTATTGGATGAATGCATTGTTTGTTCATTATTTATTTTGCATATTTCATAAATAATGACATCCATGGATCGTTATGAACGATCCTAAATTCCTTAGTCGTTTGTCATTGTGGGACCAATGATGAATTAAGACTAACATGAGGCGTGATGGATGATCATGGTGATGATCATGTGTATTGGATACAGATCACTGTCATGAGTACTTATTTGGAACAAGTGACTGGATGACTCACGTGAGATTGTCGATTGGATTTTATCCATGTCTTGAATCTCACTTGATGGTTCACTTTGGATCCTCAGACCTGAGATATCTATTGGATCCGTCATGGCGAGTAATGTACTTTGACTGCGTCAAACGTCATCTTTAACCGGATGATTATAAAGGCGTGGTTTGGGTACATTACGAATCATGTAGTGGATAGTAGATAGTCAAGATGGAACTTTGTCCCTCTCGAAAGATAGAGATATCGCTTGGGTCCGTCGTAGGAGTGAAACTGTAGAAATGTGTGGCGCACTATAGATCAATGTCATCTATCTCTTACAGTCTACTCGGGATATGACAAAGCAATCGAACTATGAGTTCGATTATGATATCGTGAGACAAAGAGGATCATCGTTAGAGCTATCTCTAGCTTTTCGATTAGATCACATCTAACTCTTTCCAATACGGGTAATCATAATGTCTTGCTAGAGACCGCTTATTATTTGTATAGCGAGATTGGATCTCGGGTTTTACTACCGTATTCGGAGGAGCTGGTGTCACAAATCTAGGTGTATAAATTTGATCAAGTAATAATATCCTAGACTCAACAATTAACCGCAAGTGTACGGATCGTGTGTAGCAACTAGGGTCGAACACAGGGACAAGTAAACAACTGAATCAGATTCCAATCCAACTCTAGATCTAGAGAAAATATAAGGATGATGAGAATGTATCAAAAACAAATAATAATAACAAACGATAAACTATCAATGGCAAAACACTGCAGGCTTCGGGATTGCTTTACATGCAAGGGTCTTTCAAAAGATGCAAACTCAGTGGTTTATCTATCCGATTCAGGGAATTCAAGCTCTAAAGTAGAGATTAACCATATCGAGTCTAACCTCACTATCCAGGCTTTATCCTACTAATCTCTCGATTCAATAGTCTAAAACCCTGAATGCTATCATAATCCCTAGGCAAATATTCATCTCTCAATGTAATACCTGTTCTATTTATTGAGTTATTTCCAGGTTAGAATCCCATATGTCTATGCGAATTAAAACCCTAAGTTCATTCAATCAAGTGGCCAACAAGATCAAACGCATTAAACGCAACTCAATAAACCGAATAGAATAAATAAAACCACAAAGTCTGGAATTAGAAACCAAAGATCCTTACATAGCAAATCCCTAACCTACAGCAAAAGAACTACTCGCTAAACATCGAGACGTCGGGGTTCATATCAATATAACAAAACATCATAAAATAGAAGGAAAGAGAAACGCTTAGTCGATTTCTCGGCTTCGTGATCTCCGTCTTCTACTCCAATCTCTTGTTTCCTGATAATCGTCCCCTTTTGTGTGCTCTAGGGTGTATTCTCTGTGTAAAGCTTGAATGAATTTCGACCTAGAGGCTTTTCCCTCTTATTTCCCTTCGGTTTGGGCAAAATTGGAAGTTTTTCCGAATCTGGGGGTCGAACCGATCGTTTCGGCAAAACTAAACCGATCAGTTGCACTTTCTGAGCAATTTTCCAATTTCTACGATGCCGAACCGATCGTTTCGTCCATCCCGAAACGATCGTTTCGTGTCTCTGAGCAGTTTCGACGGGCTTCACGAATTCGCTCATAACTTCTTGCTCCGATATCGGATTTGGGTGATCTTGGTGTCTATGCGTAGATATTGAAAAGAGCTTTCTAATGATATAGAGAATGCATTTTTTGGACTTGTAGAGTGAAAGTTATTGGAGTTTCAAATTCTGACGTTTTCTGAGCTTCACGTTTTCCCTGTAAACACTCCAAATGTTCCCGTTTCGTCCGTGATGTTCCGTAGCCCATGTTTTCTACTCTTTTTGCTCTTTTATGCGTGAAAACCTGTTTAACACTAAAGAACACAACCATGCAATATCGAAACCAAATGTGCCCTAGAATGCCTACAAATATATAAAATAGAGTGAAATACGCTAGATATTCTATATCAAAACGTCACCCAAAATACGTATTATCAAACTCCCCCAGACTTAAACCTTTGCTCGACCTCGAGCAAATACTCCGTGAAAAACAATATGAAAAGAGGGCGAGACAATGACATAACTCAAAATGATAATCGAGAGCGAAACCTCTATCCGACCTAGATCCCCGTGAACAATGATCAAGTCTGTCTAGTATGATCTCCCTCTCTAAAGGATAATTTTTTCTAGCCATGGGATCTATACCGTTACCTAGAACCAATCTAAGGACTTCAATTATCTATCAAGCATGTTTCTCGAACCTATTACGCCATCCTACCTAATCGTGTCTAGTTTACGCTTTCGGCATCCATTCTTTTTATCTCTCTCTCCTTTTTTTTCATCTAGCTAGACTTTCTCTTTTTTTTCTTTTGCTCGCATCTCGGGTTCCTAGGACGTTGAAGTTGAAGGGTTCCTAATCAATTTTTTTTTCGATTTTGTTTATTGGATAACCCGATCCACAACTTAGACCCGAACCATCAAATCGATGCACACATGTCCTCGAACGATTTTCGTTGACGAGATAATGACAGCGGAGTGTCGAGATGCTCACTATATTTTTCTGCACATGAAGAAATAAGAATGCATTTGATAACAAACTTTATCGATTTCAGCAAACATGGGAAAGGTTCTTATAGAAACTTTTCTACTTGGCTAGACAACATCGGTCCCATGAGTTCCAACCAACGATTTCTATCCCACAAGCCATTCTAGACAATCCTAAAGGTCAAGCAATCAATTCAACAAAACATAACCACGTTCAACGGATCACAGTGTTTTCAAGACGTTTCTATTCTCTCATGCCATAGATCATCACATCAATGCTCAAAACGGTTTTATGCACGTGATTTTATATGTCCTAAACACTATATCAGAATGCACAATCCTAACAACAAACTATATGATCCTATTGCATCCTATATGCACATGTAACTAAAAAGTAAAAATAAAAGAGAAAAATGCATACAACACTACTCTATATGGATATGGTTTGGCGTTAGACAAATCCTCCCCCAGACTTGAACTAGACACTGTCCTCGGTGTCAGTTCTCATCTAGCAGAGGCAACCAATAAGATGAGTCAAGAGAGAAGTAAATCAAAAAGAGAAAAGAATACTTAGCTCGCGACGTTCGTTCACTCGGACTTAAGTCTGCCTACGTCTATCGCATAGCTAGCTTCCCTACCTCCTCAATAACTCCTCATTAGAACTCAACCTGATGATAAGAGACACAAACCAATATCCGATGCAAAAAGAAACAAAAAGGGAAGAAAAACTAACCTAAGAACTCGGGTTACCTCCCGGAAGCGCTTGTTTAAGGTCGTTAGCTTGTCTCGTCTTGCTCATGTGGGAGGGGGTTCAGGGGGAATGGTTCTTGGAGGAATGGTTTTAGGTGGAATGGGATTAGATGGGACAAACTCACCTGACTTGGTATGACTTCGATCGATGTGATGTAGTGCTTCATTTACCTTATCGAGCGACCGAAGATTGAGTGGTGGTAATTGGGGGTCAGGATGGAAGTCTGATGGAAGAGGTGGTGGATCTCCTTGAATATCAGTTTGGGGAACTGCTCGACCCGAAATGGGAATGGTCTCAGACGAGTAAACAACCAGTTCAACCTTATGTGATTTCACCTCGAATTTTCGCTTTTGTGAACATGGTTGATCAAACTGAACATCTTCCTTGTGTTTCTTTAGGCGTGAAGGGAACAGAACCAGTGGTGGTCTTGGCGGTGGAGGCACATATTTCAGTTCTGTCTCTTCGTAGTTCGTCCTTAAATGCTCATTTGCGATCAAAAAGTCAGGCGTATAATCCAAATAAGCATTAGAACACTCACCTTTCTTGATGACTCGTGGTGTGACTAACTCATATTGCTCTTCAACCTTCAATGGTGTGGTGTTAAGGTACTCTTTAGAATCCATTTCTGGTTCTTCCGTGAGAGTTTTTTGCGACCAAACCGATGAGGAGATAAGATTAGCGAGTCGATTTTTGATGAGCTCGAGTCGCGAATTCACATCCATCAAGAAGCCCTTTAGCTCATTATTATCATTCTCCACTTTCTGCAAAACCTGAACAAGCATGGAGTTTATGTTAGAATCTGCCTCTTTCTGAGTTTGAAGTAGTGGATAAACATGTGCCTTCTGAGGTGGTCCTTCAAAATGGTAGTATGCCTCATAACCCTGATCAAAATGTAATGGGGTTGTAGGCTGATATGTCTGGAATTGATAGGATCCCTGATTCTGATGGTAGTTGAAATCCCACTGTTGAGCATCCGAAGCATATGAATCATAGGAGAGGTCGGGATAATGCGTCCAATCCAAATCATAAGGATCGGGGTACGGATCATCCATGTAATAACTCATATCCTCAATTCTCTACTCATGCTCTAAAAAGGACGTACCTGCACAAACAAAGGAAGACAAAGACAAAAGAAGACGAAGGGAAAGAAAAAATAAAAATAAAAAGAAAATAGACCCAGACCAGATATTATCTAATCTTGTTGCCTAAATTGTCCCCGGCAATGGCGCCAAAAACTTGATGTCGCAAATCTAGGTGTATAAATTTGATCAAGTAATAATATCCTAGACTGAACAATTAACCGCAAGTGTACGGATCGTGTGTAGCAACTAGGGTCGAACACAGGGACAACTAAACAACTGAATCAGATTCCAATCCAACTCTAGATCTAGAGAAAATAAAATAATATGAGTGTGAGAAGGTAACAAAGCAAACGATAAAACGATTCTAAAGACTATGAATGAAGAACACTGCAGGCTTCGGGATTGCTTTACATGCAAGGATCTTTCAAAAGATGCAAACGAAGTGGTTTATCTATCCAATTCAGGGAACTCAAGCTCTAAAGTAGAGACTAACTCTCTCAAGTCTAATCTCACTATCCAGGCTTTATCCTACTAATCTCTCGATTCAATAGTCTAAAACCCTGAATGCTATCATAATCCCTAGGCAAATATTCATCTCTCAATGCAATACCTGTTCTATTTATTGAGTTATTTCCAGGTTAGAATCCCATATGTCTATGCGAATTAAAACCCTAAGTTCATTCAATCAAATGGCCAACAAGATCAAACGCATTAAACGCAACTCAATAAACCGAATAGAATAAATAAAACCACAAAGTCTGGAATTAGAAACCAAAGATCCTTACATAGCAAATCCCTAACCTATAGCAAAAGAACTACTCGCTAAACATCGAGACGTCAGGGTTCATATCAATATAACAAAACATCGTAAAATAGAAGGAAAGAGAAACGCTTAGTCGATTTCTCGGCTTCGTGATCTCCGTCTTCTACTCCGATCTCTTGCTTCCTGATAATCGTCCCCTTTTGTGTGCTCTAGGGTGTATTCTCTGTGTAAAGCTTGAATGAATTTCGACCTAGAGGATTTCCCCTCTTATTTCCCTTCAGTTTGGGCAAAATTGGAAGTTTTTCCGAATCTGGGGGTCGAACCGATCGTTTCGGCAAAGCCAAACTGATCAGTTGCACTTTCTGAGCAATTTTCCAATTTCTGCGATGCCGAACCAATCGTTTCGTCCATCCCGAAACGATCATTTCGTGTCTCTGAGCAGTTTCGACGGGCTTCACGAATTCGCTCATAACTTCTTGCTCCGATATCGGATTTGGGTGATCTTGGTGTCTATGCGTAGATATTGAAAAGATCTTTCCAATGATATAGAGAATGCATGTTTTGGACTTGTAGAGTGAAAGTTATTGGAGTTGCAAATTCTGACGTTTCTGAGCTTCACGTTTTCCCTGGAAACACTCCAAATGTTTCCGTTTCGTCCGTGATGTTCCGTAGCCCTTGTTTTCCACTCCTTTTGCTCTTTTATGCATGAAAACCTGTTTAACACCAAAGAACACAATCATGCAATATCGAAACCAAATGTGCCCTAGAATGCCTACAAATATATAAAATAGAGTGAAATACGCTAGATATTCTATATTAAAACATCACCCAAAATACGTGTTATCAGAAGCCTAAAGAGTCACACACATATGGGATGGACGTGTATGTACGGGATCGATCGGACGAGAAAAATCAGATTTTTCTCCGTCTTAAGGTCTGGTTCGGAGCTGACCAAGAGTTGGTCAGCCGAACCAGACGGACTTGGTGAGGCGGAGTGAATGGCCGAGAAACTAGTCTGGTTTGGAGCTGACCAAACGTTGGTCCAGCAGACCATACCAGTCAGGCAGAACAAAATGGAAGTTCAGACTTGTCTTGGTCCGGCGGACCAGACAAGTCAGACGGACTGAATCCTCGGTCCAGAGCACGCTTGGGTCCGTCGTAGGAGTGAGACTGTAGAAATGTGTGGCTGCACTATAGCTGAATATCATCTATCTCTTTCAATCTACTCGGGATACGACAAAGCAATCGAACTATGAGTTTGATTATGATATCGTGAGACAAAGAGGATCATCGTTAGAACTATCTCTGGCTTTTCGGTTAGATCACATCTAACTCTTTCCAATATGGGTAATCATAATGTCTTGCTAGAGACCGCTTATTATTTGTATAGTGAGATTGGATCTGGGGTTTTACTACCGTATTCAGAGGAGCCTAAAGAGTCATACACATATGGGATGGACGTGTATGTACGGGATCGATCGGACGAGAAAAATCGGATTTTTCTCCGTCTTAAGGTCTGGTCCGGAGCTGACCAAGAGTTGGTCAGCCGGACCAGACGAACTTGGTGAGGCGGAGTGAATGGCCAAGAAACTGGTCTGGTTTGGAGCTGACCAAACGTTGGTCCAGCGGACCAGACCAGTCAGGCGGAACGAAATGGAAGTTCGGACTTGTCTTGGTCCGGCGGACCAAGAGTTGGTCTGACGGACCAGACAAGTCAGACGGACTGAATCCTTGGTCCAGAGCACGCTTGGTCCGGTGGACCAAGATTATGGTCTGCTGGATCAGACTTCTGTTCGAATTGTCGGCAAGTCACTATGCTTGGTCCGGCTGACCAAGAGTTGGTCAACTCCGGACCAAGTCTCTGACTGGTCAATTCCGCGAGTTTTGCACACCTGGTCAGGCGGACCAAGAATTGGTCAGCCCTGAACCAAACGTCAGAAACTCCAAATTGCCTTTTTCTCGCCTTTTCTCTAATGGGAAGTAGGTGAGGAAGGTTTGGCTCAACCTTATTTCGTCCCTTGTCCATCAGATGAGCTAAGGTAACTCTAGAGAAATTCTCTCAAGCTCAAGAGAGTGTTCTTGGATCCAAAACAAGAGATTTGATCTCTTCAAGCTCTAGCAAGCTAGTTTCCAATTGTTGGAAACCATCCCAAGGGTGTGGGATACTCAAGAGGGTGTTGGCTCTTTCAACACCTAGGATGTGATCAACAAACAACCTTCAGATTGTGAATCAAAGGTTAGTTTTTCTCTCAAGAAAGTTCTGTTGGTTGTAATGCTCTACGATGATCCGTGATATGACATTTTGACTGTGTATTGATTCATTGGTTTATGAATGCATTACTTTTCCCGTTATATGATTAGCATGTTTGTTATATTACGGTAAATATCCTTGAATCATTGCAGATGATTCTAAACTCCCTGGTCAGTTATCATTGTGGGAACAATGATGAATTAAGACCAGCATGATATGTGATAGATGATTATGATCATATGCATTGGATGCAAATCACAATCATGGGTTCTCGTTTGGAACGAGTTACTGGATGACCCGCATGAGATTGTCACATGAACATGAGTCATGACTTGAATCTCATACAGCGGTTCGTTCTTGGATCCTCAAACCTGAGATGTCTAGAGTATCTTATATGAGGAGTGACGTGTCTTGATTGCGTCAAACGTCGTCTTTAACCGGATGATCATAACGGTGTTGCTTAGACACGTTCACGAGTCATATGCAGATAGTAGACATGCAATACGGGACTTGTCACCTCCAACGCAGGAGAGATGTCACTGGGCCCCTCGTGGAAATCGGACTGTGAAAATTTATGAGGAGTGACGTGTCTTGATTGCGTCAAACGTCGTCTTTAACCGGATGATCATAACGGTGTTGCTTAGACACGTTCACGAGTCATATGCAGATAGTAGACATGCAATACGGGACTTGTCACCTCCAACGCAGGAGAGATGTCACTGGGCCCCTCGTGGAAATCGGACTGTGAAAATTCGTGGCCACGCTATAGATGAATGTACATCTATTTTATCAGTCGGTTTGCCTAGACGAGTAAGCGGTTGAACTTGAAGGGTGGCTTATACCATGCCCTTGTTCAACATACGACATCGTGAGACAAAGGATCAGAACTCGAACTAATGCTGGCTTTGTTAGATCACCTCTAACTCTATTCTAGGTGGGTGGTCATGGCGTCTTGCTAGAGGCTAACCATGACTTGTGGTTCGGGAAAAAGGGTTTCCGAAGCCACTGCCACTTCGAGTGGGCCTACAGGGTCACACACCATTAGGGATGGATCACACGTGAAGAGAACAACGCGAGACCAGGAGTTCGGACCGTCCTTTCTGAGTCGGATTGCGGCCCGTCCGTTCCGCGTAGAAAGTCAGAACGTCCGTTCCATACCTGGAACGGACGGTCCGACTTACGGGACAGTTTTCGGTTTCTCGCATTTTAAGGGTTTTGGGCAATTCTAATTAATGTGGGAACCGCCACAAACCCTAGCAATGACACTCAGACGTCCTAGACACTTTCTAGATCTTTGGAGAAGCTTTCTCTTGAGTTCTATAGATCGGAATATCGATTCTAAGTCTAGGACATCGTTTTCTCTTCATAAATCCTAGCAGATACGTTCCAAAGTGTTGGAATTCATCCTGCCGGTGTGGAT
>NW_010970575.1:186594-186835 GCF_000463585.1 Tarenaya hassleriana | reverse complement strand
GTTGTGCTTTCAACTCTTGGTGATTAAAACAGGCCCTGGATCGATTGATACTTCCAGATCTTGAAGGAACGAGGTAAGTATTCGAATCCCACGACGATATATACGATTGTTCGGGTTAATGCACAATTGGTTTTGTGTGACGTTTGGCTAGGTTTAGACTTTTCTTTCCGCTGCGTGAAACCTAGAATCCAAACCCTAGATCGATGAGATCGCATGCTAGAAACCCGAAGGGAACCCAACA
>NW_010970575.1:180448-184576 GCF_000463585.1 Tarenaya hassleriana | reverse complement strand
ATTTTAATTGTTAAAGTGCATGTAAACAATAGATCTTTGCAGGTTTGCATGATTTTAATTGTTAGAATGCATGTAGACCATAGATCTTTGCATGTTTTTCATGGTTTTAATGGTTAGAATGCATGTAAACATGAGATCTATGCTTGTTTGATGATTTTGATTGTTGAATGATGCATGGATAAGTTTGGGGGTCGAAGACGGCTTGGTGGTGCAAAGAAACGGGGTGAAACCCTAGATCTCGCGGCCAAAAAGTGTCTATCAGAGTTTTGACTCGGACAGAATCAAGTGTTGACTCGACCGAGTCAAAACGAGAGATTCCCAGAGTTTTAACTTGGACAGAGTCAGAGTTTTGACTCGACAGAGTCAGAACGACAGATCAGAGTTTTGACTCGGACAGAGTCAAGTGTTGACTCGACCGAGTCAGAACGAACCAAAATGAACAGACTCGACCTTACAGACTTCTGACTCGGACCGAGCCAGTTTTGACTCGGACAGAGTCAGTACAGAAAGTTGTCCGGTTGTCAAGTTTTGGTTCACATTGATTTGTAGATGATTTCTGCTTCTGACTCGGACCGAGTCAAGTGTTGACACGGATAGAGTCAGTTGATCAGACTTTGTTAGATGCAATTGTTCGCCAGTTTTGACTCGGACAGAGTCAGTACAGAAAGTTGTCCGGTTGTCAAGTTTTGGTTCACATTGATTTGTAGATGATTTCTGCTTCTGACTCGGACCGAGTCAAGTGTTGACACGGATAGAGTCAGTTGATCAGACTTTGTTAGATGCAATTGTTCCATCATTTCAAGTGTCTGAGCCGAGATTTTGATGCACATTGGATGAACATTATGAATGTTTAACCAATGAGAGTGTTTCGGTACATAATTTAAAGCAAGCAAGTGTTGTTTGGCAAGAGGATTATGTACACAGACGATTCAATTGAACTAAGAGTAGTTCAACCGAGTTGATCGGAACAGCTTGACTGAACTGACTTGAATTCAGTTAAGGTATCCTGGTGTTCAAGTCACCTATGCCTCATGTAATCTCAAGTTATTACCGCCCATTAGTAGAGCAACTGTCAAGGCCTCGATCGTCATGGTTACGGGTCATGCCCTAGCTGAGCGTGCCTGACTATCTTGGTGAGGCAGTATGGAGAAATCGTGATTCTCATAGCTCAAATATGGTTGAGCTTGAATTGGGTTATCAAGTCGGACTTGGACCTAATGGTAAGGATGGGATGAGGAACATGCAGTGATAGCGTATCACTATCCCATACTCATCTAGGAATCACATAGGATGTGATTGACAAAGTGTTGTCTACCTAAATAGCATGTTTTGAGCGTCATGCCCTAGCTGACTCAAAAGCATGTGAAATATGGATCCTAGCTCACTTGGAAACTCATTGAGGGTGTTTTTCTTAGTGGGAGCCTGTCATATTGCATCTATTATCTGTGTTAGTAAGTGTACTAAGTGACTTGCATATTTTCTGTCTGTTTGTTTGTCTTTTTCTGTAGTGTATATCTGTTGCAGGAATCTGGTTAATCTCACCATGCGATCTATCCTTATGAAGGATAAGCCTCTGACCAAGGTTTCTGGATCGATCATTGATGCTTATTGGAAGCATGAGGATGATGATCTGGACTTGTCCAGCTTGATGCTTGGAAAGATGTCTTCGGAATTACGTTAGATGACATGGACAATTCATTGATGGTTGATCAGGTGAATATGTCATTCCAAGAGAAAGCTGAGAGCCAAGGGAAGAATGATATGGTGGTTGTTGGAAAGAGTTCCAGCAAGAGGAAGCGTTCCAAAGGTAAGGGCAAAAGGAAATTGACAAGTGTTGTCACTAAGCCTAAGCCCAAACCCAAGAATGAAGAGTGTTATTTCTGTCATGCCTTTGGGCATTAGTATAGAAATTGCAGACTCTATCTGGAAGATCAGAGGAAGAAGAAGCTTGCAGAAGCTTCAACTTCTGGTATCTTCGTTATAGAAGCCAACTTGTGTACTTCTTCATCATGGGTATTAGATACCGGATGTGCCTCGCACATTTGTGCAAATGTGCAGGGACTGCGAGGAAGTAGACAATTGGCGAAGGGTGAAGTAGATCTCCGCGTCGGGAATGGAGCAAAAGTTGCTGCATTGACCGTCGGGACTTACGATCTGACTTTACCTTCTGGCCTTGTATTGGAGTTGCATGATTGTTATTTTGTACCTGCAATTAGTAGGAACATCATATCGATTTCATGCTTAGACTCAGATGGTTTCAGATTTTTTATTGAGAACAAATGTCTGTCCATTTATAGAGGCGATTTATTCTATGGTAAGGGTTACCAGTTTAATGGCCTTTATATTTTGGAAGATGAACCATCTGGATACAGGTCGATCTATAATGTTAGTACCAAACAGTTTAAGCCGAACGACATAAACCCGACCTATCTCTGGCATTGTCGACTGAAGATTTTAGTGTAATTTGGTGTGTTTAGAGCTGAAGAAATAAAAAGGATTTAAGGAAGAAACAAAAGGAGAGTGGGCGTGAGTGAGAGCAATGGGGACATTGTCCCTTGTTTGTATTATTATTTGTATAAGAATATGCTTAATATTTATACAAGGTATGTAGGACTAAAGTTTAGTATTCTAACGTCTATAAGATCAGAAAATCAATATGAATATTTCTATCTAAGGAAAGAGGCTCCAACGGATTGATCTTCAAGCTAAATAAGGTATGTTGCATCATTTGGCATAACTTCAAAGATCCTGAGCGAATTATGCAGATTAGTATAATCTCCTTCAACGTCTCTTTTTCATATCCCATTGACTTTCCTTTCTTGCCATGATGGATTTCCAAGTGACCCATGTTTCCTTTCCAAGCCTCATAGACATGCAACCCATGCAACGTACTATCCTTATTCCGAGCTTCCTTTGGTACATGAGGAGAAAATAATTCTTGGTCCTTTTCGTTTGCTATCTCTCGGACCTCTTTTACATTCTTTATTTTATCTTCAACATCGACTTGGCCACATCAACGAGAAACGCATAGCGAAGCTTCATTCTGATGGACTTCTTGATTCTTTTGATTATGAGTCAATTGAATCATGCGATTCTTGTTTGATGGGAAAGATGACAAAATCTCCTTTTTCTAGAAAAGGAGAACGGGCTACAGAGTTGCTAGAACTCATACATAGTGATGTATGCGGTCCTATGAGCTCTCCCGCTAGAGGAGGTTATCTGTACTTTGTTACGTTTACTGATGATTTCAGTAGGTACGGTTATGTCTACTTGATGAGACATAAGTCTGAAACGCTTGAATTGTTCAAGACTTTCAGAAACGAGGTGCAGAACCAACTTGGTAAGACGATCAAGTTGTTTCGATCTGATCGAGGCGGCGAGTATATGAGCCAAGAGTTCACTGACTATCTGGCAGATTGTGGGATTGTCTCACAGCTGACTCCACCTGGAACGCCACAGTGGAATGGCGTGTCCGAGAGGAGGAACCGAACCTTATTAGATATGGTACGGTCTATGATGAGTCAAGTCGATCTTCCTAAATCCTTCTGGGGATATGCTTTGGAAACAGCAGCGCTTATACTGAACAACTGTCCAACAAAGTCGGTTCAGAAGACTCCATATGAGATATGGACTGGGAAGCGTCCCAGGTTAGCATTCATGAAGATTGGGGATGTGACGTTTACGTGAAACGTCTTGCTTCTGATAAGCTATCCGCCAAGTCTGATAAATGCATATTTGTGGGTTACCCTAAGGAAACTAAAGGGTACTGGTTCTACAACCCATCTGAGAACAAAGTGTTTGTTGCTCGGAATGGATCTTTCTTGGAGAGAGAGTTCGTCTCCAAGAGAGTTAGTGGGAGTAGAATGGACCTCGAAGAAGTTCGAGAACCACAAATAGTCGAAGAACCGAACAAACAGGTCGAAACAGTCCAACCTGTATCACGAGTTGTTGAGACAGCACCTCCTAGTGAACCTCGGAGATCTGGTAGAATTCACCAAGAGCCTACAAGATATGGTTTTCTTGTGACTGGAAACAACGAACTCATGTTGTTAGAACATGACGAACCTACGTCGTATTCAGAGGCTGTGGCGAGTTCCGATTCCGAGAAATGGCACCAGACCATGGAGT
>NW_010970575.1:154673-173527 GCF_000463585.1 Tarenaya hassleriana | reverse complement strand
AGACCGCATTCCTTAACGGGAATTTGCTCGAGGATGTGTACATGACACAACCCGAGGGTTTTGTTGATCCTAAGAGTCCGAGGAAGGTGTGCAAGCTTCAGAGATCTATTTATGGACTGAAGCAGGCTTCGAGGAGCTGGAATCTTCGATTTGACGAGGCAGTCAAAACGTTTGGCTTCCTGCAAAGAGAAGATGAGCCATGTGTTTACAGGAAGGTCAGTGGGAGCGCAGTGGTCTTCCTTGTGCTTTATGTAGATGATATATTGCTCATCGGAAATGACATTCCTACCTTGCAAGGAGTAAAATCCTGGCTAGGATCGGTCTTTTCGATGAAGGACTTAGGAGAAGCCGCCTATATTCTAGGAATCAAGATCTATAGAGATAGATCGAGAAGGCTTCTAGGTCTAAGTAAGAGTACATACATTGACAAGGTCTTGAATCGGTTCAAGATGCAAGACTCCAAAAGGGGTGTCTTGCCAATGGGACATGACGTGGCTCTTAGCAAGACTCAGTGTCCAAAGACACAGGATGAGCAAGAGCGCATGAGTAGGATTCCATATGCCTCGGCAATTGGATCCATCATGTACGCCATGCTACGCATTGAGTATGACTAGTAGATATCAGTCTACACCAGGTGAGGCTTACTGGATTGCGGTCAAGAACATCCTTAAGTACTTGAGAAGGACTAAAGATTTGTTCTTGGTGTATGGCGGATTGGAAGACGAGCTCGCTATAAAGGGTTATACCGATGCTAGTTTCCAAACCGACAGAGATGACTTCAGATCACAGTCAAGTTACGTTTTCTGCCTAAACGGTGGGGCTATTAGTTTGAAGAGTTCCAAACAGCCAACCGTTGCAGATTCGACTACAGAAACCGAGTACATAGCAGCATCGGATGCAGCTAAGGAAGCTGTTTGGATCAGGAAATTCATGGAAGACCTGGGGGTCATTCCTAGCATTGCAGATCCCATTGAGTTGTACTGTGACAACAATGGTGCGATCGCACAAGCAAAGGAACCCCGGTCACACCAGAGATCCAAACACATACTCAGGCGATTTCACTTGATCAGAGAAATCATCGACAGAGGAGACGTGAAGATAAGCAGAGTGTCGACAGATGATAATATTGCCGACCCGTTGACGAAGCCTCTCCCTTCGTCAAAGCATGATGGTCATGTTGTGGGTATGGGGATTAGATGCTTGTAGGATAGATCATAGAGCATAGTGGGAGATTCTGCTCTACGATGATCCATGACATTTTGACTTTGTATTGATTCATTGATTTATGAATGCATTACTTTTCCCGTTATATGATTAGCATGTTTGTTTTATTACGGTAAATATCCTTGAATCATTGCAGATGATTCTAAACTCCTTGGTCAGTTATCATTGTGGGAACAATGATGAATTAAGACTAGCATGATGTGTGATAGATGATTATGATCATGTGCATTGGATGCAAATCAAAATCATGGGTTCTCGTTTGGAATGAGTTACTGGATGACCCGCATGAGATTGTCACATGAACATGAGTCATGACTTGAATCTCATATAGCGGTTCGTTCTTAGATCCTCAAATCTGAGATGTCTAGAGTATCTGATATGAGGAGTGACGTGTCTTGACTGCGTCAAACGTCGTCTTTAACCGGATGATCATAACGGCGTTGCTCAGATATGTTCAGTAGTCATATGCAGATAGTAGACATGCAATACGGGACTTGTCACCTCCTACGCAGGAGAGATGTCGCTGGGCCCCTCGTGGAAATCGGACTGTGAAAATGCGTGGCCACGCTATAGATGAATGTACATCTATTTTATCAGTCGGTTTGCCTAGACGAGTAAGCGGTTGAACTTGAAGGGTGGCTCATACCATGCCCTTGTTCAACATACGACATCGTGAGACAAAGGATCAGAACTCGAACTAATGATGGCTTTGTTAGATCACCTCTAACTCTATTCTAGGTGGGTGGTCATGGCATCTTGCTAGAGACTAACCATGACTTGTGGTTCGGGAAAAAGGGTTTCCGAAGCCACTGCCACTTCGAATGGGCCTACAGGGTCACACAACATTAGGGATGGATCACACATAAAGAGAACGACACGAGAAAGGAACACGAAACGAGCTGGAAGGGTTCCAGATGGCCAGACCGTCCGTTCCAGGCCTGGAACGGACTGTCCAACCATGTTGGTCCGTTCGTTCTGCTGAGAACGGACCAACCGTTCCGCAAGCGCCAGACCGTCCGTTCCAGACCTGGAACAGACGGTCCAGGAGTTCAGACCGTCCTTTCTGAGTCGGATTGCGGACCGTCCGTTCCGCGTAGAAAGTCAGAACGTCCGTTCCATACCTGGAACGGACGGTCCGACTTACGGGACAGTTTTCGGTTTCTCGCATTTTAAGGGTTTTGGGCAATTCTAATTAATGTGGGAACCGCCACAAACCCTAGCAATGACACTCAGACGTCCTAGACACTTTCTAGATCTTTGGAGAAGCTTTCTCTTGAATTCTATAGATCGGAATATCGATTCCAAGTCTAGGACATCGTTTTCTCTTCATAAATCCTAGTAGATACGTTCCAAAGTGTTGGAATTCATCCCGCCGGTGTGGGTACGTGTAGAGGAGTTGTGCTTTCAACTCTTGGTGATTAAAACAGACCCTGGATCGATTGATACTTCCAGATCTTGAAGGAACGAGGTAAGTATTCGAATCCCACGACGATATACACGATTGTTCGGATTAATGCACAATTGGTTTTGTGTGACGTTTGGCTAGGTTTAGACTTTTCTTTCCGCTGCGTGAAACCTAGAATCCAAACCCTAGATCGATGAGATCGCATGCTAGGAATCCGAAGGAAACCCAACAAGTTCTTCATCGAAAAGATTGGTCCGTAGATGTTCAAAATCGTTTTGAACACTAATTTCGTTGCGTAAACCCACGGATCAGATCCTAGCATAGTTTTGAACCGGTGGTCTAGGATCCCTTGTGACCCAGCAACTCATGCTTTGATGAAGAGAGAGGCTTCGTCAACGAGTCAGCGATGTTGTCATCTGTCGATACTCTGCATATAATCACATCTCCTCTATCTACGATTTCTCTTATAAGATGAAATCGCCTGAGTATGTGTTTGGATCTCTGGTGTGACCTTAGTTCCTTGGCTTGTGCAATTTCACCATTGTTGTCATAGTACAACGTAATGGGGTTCGCAATGCTAGGAACAACGCCAAGGTCTCCCACGAATTTCTTGATCCAAACAGCCTCTTTTGCCGCATCCGATGCAACAATATACTCAGCCTCTGTAGTGGAATCTGCAACGGTGGCTTGTTTGGAACTCTTCCAACTAACAACACCTCCATTCAGAAGGAATACAAAACATGATTGCGATCGAAAATCATCCACGTCGAACTGAAAACTAGCATCGATGTAACCACTTACAACGAGTTCATTTTCACATCCACCGTAAAACAAGAACGCATCCTTCGTCCTTCTCAAGTATTTCAGAATGTTCTTTACGACTATCCAGTGTGGCTCACCTGGATCAGACTGGTATCTACTCGTTAGACTCAATGCTAACGACACATCTGGCCGAGTACACTGCACAGTGTACATGATAGATCCTATCGCCGAAGCGTATAGAGTTTTATCAATCCGTTCTCGCTCATCAGATGTCTTTGGGCATTGATTCTTGCTTAGAACTAAACCATGCCTCATTGGCAAGGATCCTTTCTTAGATTCTTGCATGCCAAACCGTTTTAGCACCTTGTCGACGTAAGTACTCTGATTTAGACCGATCAACTTTCTCGATCCATCTCTATAGATCTTGATGCCTAGGATATAGGCAGACTCACCTAAGTCTTTCATCGCGAAACGCTTTCCTAGCCAAGACTGTGTATGCTGAGCAAAGTAGTCATCCAGTAGTGCAAAATTGGATGCAACAGTTGATCCAAGATCCAACAAGTATTTGTTTTGAGAAAGTTCTTGTAACGACCTAGAAAGTTAGAGCTGTCCCCACACACCAACACGAGACCTTTTAGCATGTTTTGTCCTCACTCGCACACATCCCGAATTTGAGGACGAATTCACTTTAAGGGGGGTAGATTGTAACAACCCAAGATTTAAAAAAAAAAATTTGTCTGGACCGACCGGTCTAGACCGACCGGTCTAGACTATCGGCAAATCGAGACGAAAACCGCGACCTGGACCGACCGGTCCAGATGTAGACCGACCGGTCCAGGCGCTGTGCAGACGGAAAGTCACGATTTTTGGCCGAAAATCGACCCGAAAGCGACGTTTTTCCATCAATCATCGACCAAAACTCGGATTTTTCAACTCTTGGGCCCGATTCCTACCCGAATTTGTCGAATCCGTGCCTTCTTAACCTCTCTCTCGTTTCAATTCTTCAGCATCTCTCTAAAAACCGACCCTCTCTGCAAATCCGAGAAATCTTCTCCCAAACCCAAGAAATTAACGCCCAATTCGGTTTCCACAGAGCAAGAGGAGCTTCACCAAGCTTCCCAATCAGCATTCAACGCATGAATTTAACCCGAGGTGAGTGAATTCGAGTTTAATTCGGAAGTTTATTAAAATGGGGTTTTGGGTTTTTGGGTGATTCATGCGAAATTGTTGATTGATTCTTGTTCTACATGCAATTAGATGAATTTTGATGAATTACCCATAGCAAATTGAGCTTGTTTGAGTAACGGAACCTTAAAAATTCACCATGTAGAACATTGAAAAACTTAACAAGACGGACCTAGTACTATCCCAGCTCAAATTGTGAAAAAGTGAAAAATGTAAAATATACCGAAAATACGGGCCAGACCGGACCCCACGTAGTCTGGACCCAAAAATGAATAACAGGTAAGATTAAAAACCACGGAATGAACCGAACTGGTTCTCCGGGCGGACCGGGACCAGCTAAGTCATACCGGAGGTACAATTCGATAATATCAATGGAAAGACTCAAAGAAAATATATAAATAAATATAAAAGACTACGCAAGCGTAAATGAATGTATAGTAGATAAACTATATAAATGCGTGTGATTGGGGTAGCTGGCATGGCATAGCGTTAATTCGGAAGGGTTTCGATTAACGTTTAGCGCGTGATTGTAGAAACGGGCGTTTGTGAATGAATGCACGATAATTGCGAGATTGCGTCCCATCTATGGGTCATCTGATCTGGGTCAGATGTTACCCATATGGGATATGATTGTGAATGAGGCGATAACCTAATCGCGCCAACGTTCGAACGATAGGACGGTTATGGGCACCCCGATGACTTACGTAGATAGCCGATTGTAGTCGGTACTATTGCGTGACGAGGAACACACGGTTCTTGGAACCGCGCCAACGTTTTCGTTAGCGACGGAGCGGACCCCGGGATATGAGTATCCCGAGGATGAGGGCATCACACATACCTGAGATTCGGGTAGATCGGGGTCTCCCGAGGAGGTGGTACTGATTTACGCTGCCAGGTTCGGACCCGAACCTGAAAAGTATTTCCGCGGCGGATGGTCGGCGAAGGAGAGTTGCAGCGATGGGCGCTCTCGTTATAGTCGATGGCGTCGGTTGTAGCCGACGTCTGGTGAGCTCCGATATTGAGAGGTGACATCAATGCCGGAGTAGGGTGACACGCCTAGCATCGAGAGGTGACATCGATGCTAGGGTGGGGTGATGTGTTCGGGCGGAGAAAAATATATTTATACCGGATCCGAGTGGTTGCGGAGTAGATGGATTCCGAGGAGAGAGGTTGTTGTGCTACGCACATGGGGAGTACATTACCTATGCATGGTGCGCGTAGAGATGATTTGACGGACTCTGTCCTGCGACTTGTCGTATGGACTTGATTGTGATTGCTGCATGCTTATCGTGATTCCGTGCTTCATTCCTGTTTATTAGAATACTAGTATATATATATATGTATTTGCTTTCCCTGGTCTCATGAGAATAGAACTTCGTGTTACGCCCGAGTTCACTCTCTAAGCAATTAGTTTAGGACGTTGTTACGCAACGTTTCAGGTCGCGAGCAACAGTAGCCGAGGAGCGGACGTCAGAGACTTGGACGTCCTGTGAACTGATCATGTATAATTATTTCCTATGGTACATTTACGCTTTCGGGGAAAAACGGTTTTGTGTTATGTCGGTAGTAGACTTTTACGGTTTGTAATAATTTCATCACTACTGTGACACCCGTAACCCGTCTCCCGCTCACGAGTTGTGCCACATGGACGCTCAACCATATAATAAAATAGCGGGAATTTAAAAACATTTTATTTTATTACACATGCAGCGGAAAACAAGTATCTGTTTACAAACCCACGTACAGTAGTATACACACCAACATAAAGACGGTAACTATAATATAATACAAAGTCAAGTCACCGCCCGTGCGAACCAACATAAGTCCAAAGAAAGAAAAGTACATGATCCAGATAGCTCCTCACACGTCACCAGTACCCTCGTCCTGCTGCTGCCAATACTGCTCCGTGTCTGAAACGTTGCATAACAACGTCCATAAGCTACGTGCTTAGTGAGTACTTCGGGTTAGACCCGAAGATCATACTCAAATTGCAAATGGCCAAACACAATCAATATTATACACACTCTAGATATAAGTATATACATATATACACACTTCATGCCATGAAACACAGTTCACTCAATCGCACAAGTAATTCACTTATCACACACACTCAGTCCAAATGACAAGTCATCGGACTTAACCGTCAAATCATCTCTATGTGCATCGCACACATAGGATACCGCAAGGATCTGGTCTCACCAGTCCAGGACATATGTACACGAGTCATAACTCGACCCATCGGGTCTCTCAGTAATAACCGTACCGTCAAATCATCTCCACGTGTGCATCACACACGTGGGTAAGGACGCTCCATGTGCAACGCACATCCCCCGCTCTCCTCGGCAATCGCCGGAACAATAAAACACGCCATCCAAATCCCTACTCCATAAAACATAATACATCAACCATCCCCTCTGACATCGATGTCACCTCTCGATGCCAGAGCACCAGGTGCCTTCTCCAGGCCACCACCGACTATGTCGAGCGAAGTCAGTACACAACTGACAACCTCTCGCCGGCCGTCCGCCACGGAGAAACTCATCGGACCCGAGCTCAGGTCTTTCTGAGTTCCTTCGCATAACCTCGTCGGGAGAATCGCTCAATCCCGAGTCACGGGTAAATGTATTGCCAGTCTCTGCCGGGAGAATCACTCAATCCCGATCCCGTTCCATAGCTAGTGGAACGTTGGCGCGGTTACAGTGTAACCGTAGGATTTCCTCAACCCCGTGATAGCCGAATCACTCAAGACTATCAAGTGTATCATCGGCTCCAAGCTCTGCCCGTGGACAACCAATCACAATCATGTCTCCTCAATATGAAACCCGACCCGGGTCAGAGATCGTAAAGAGAAGATCCCAACACTGTAACCATCGGGATATCACCTCAAACCCACTACAATCACACGCTCAACCATATCCCGGCCCTCCGGAATAAGGTCTCACGCCATGCCAACTACCCGATTTCCCAATCACATGCATTCATATATTATTATACCTATTCGGGTATACACACGTTCTTACTTGTCATTTTGGTTGTCTCGTTTCCTTTACATTCATTTGATTCCTTTTATCCTCCGATTCGATCAAATTGGGTCCGACCATTCCGGATTACCAATTCAGCTCGTTCCGAAGGTTTTACTTACCGTAAGTCGGTTTCATTCAAGTTTCATGAGGTTCGGGTAGGAAACGGGTCTAGGTAGGTCACGTATAGGGGTCGGTTGCATCGAATTTCGTTCGGTCCGAAAGAACGAACCAAAACGGGGAAAAAGGGGTCCAGAACGGACGGTCTACCCGTCTGGAACGGACGGTCTGGTGGCTTGGTCCCTTCGGTCTGGCCGAAGCTGGAACGGACGTTCCGCGAAATGTGGAACGGACGTTCTAGGTTAGAACGGACGGTCCATGTCCAGAGCGGATGGTCTGGACTCGTCTTCTTCCCCCGAAACCCTGCAAACCCTAGAACGGATGATCCATGCCTGGACCGTTCGGTCTAGGCGCATCAGGAACTTCGGGTTCCCAATTTTCGCACCAAACTCAACAAGTTATACATAAAAATGATCCCTAGAACATCAGGAATCCAAATCTAACACCAATTTCATGCAATTTCCACTCAAAGCAATCAAATCTCCATTTTCAATTTGATTATCATTTTTGGGCATAATCCGAAACACTCACTTAGCTGAAATTCGAGCTCGGGGTTTCGTTGGGGATGTTCTGTATGGTTGATTGCTGTGGTTATTTGTTGATTTCGACCGAAATCGGGACTCCAATCGAAGGTTGAAGTTTCAGACTTTTGAGAGAGTTTGTGGGGGAGTGAGAGGGCGAAGTGAGAGGCGAAGAACGACGGAATGGGCGGACCTAGGGCAGTTCTCGCGTCCCAGAAGAAGCAGGAGGTGGCACACGCCGGAGGGAGGCCGAAATTGCGGCGGTGACTCAGCAGAAAGGGAGGCGGCGCGTGACCTGGCCAAGACCGCCGGAACGGACGGTCTGCACAAGCGGAACGGACGTTCCGCTTGGCCTGGAACGGACGGTCTGCTTGTCAGACCGGACGTTCTGGCCCGTTTTCGTCCGTTTTTCTCGCTCGTTTCGGTCCAATCCTTCGGGTCAACTTGGTTAGGGTCTAACTTAATATTTTAGGGACATTTTTATGGCTCATATATGTTTTCCTAAAATTTGGTTTGAAAGTCGAATTTACGGGTTATTACAACTACCACTGGTTATGTATAATTATCTCTGGGATAATGTACCGTATATGTATGTATGAATGTTTTCCCTTCCGCTGACTCTGAAAAGAAAAGTTTTAAATTCCCGCGGATTTTCACAAATTGAGTTTTTATTTTAGTTGTCCATGTGACGCAACTCGTATTGCGGGATGCGGGTTTCGGGCGTTATCACATACGAAACAAATTATAATACATTGATAGTTTAATATATACTATTTTGAGAGTTCAGTAATATTTAAATAAGGAGAAAAACATGTTTATTTATATTTTCATTTTATTTGTGTAGAAATATTGCAAATTTTCAAACGGCCTGTTGATAAGTTTGCATATAATTTTTATGGTGATTTCATTTCATGTTAAAGTTTTGGAAGCTGCCTTACTTGCTTTACGGTATCATTTAAAAAAATAGAAGAAATATTCTTTTCATATATGTGCAACTTTTGGTATTAAAGAAAATATAAGAATGATACGTATGAAATACTACAAACAGAATCAAATAGTATATAAAAACATATTATCACATACGAAACAAATTATAATACATTGATAGTTTAATATATACTATTTTGAGAGCTCAGTAATACTTAAATAAGGAGAAAAACATGTTTATTTATATTTTTATTTTAATACCAAATCACAATAAAAATCGTATATGAGAGAAAACATTTTCTCAATATCTACTAGGCTTTGCTCAGCAAATAATTATAAATAAAGATTTTTCTTGGTTGTAAAAAATTATTATATCTATTTTTTCCATTAGAGGAATTCGTCCAAAATTATGTTTAAAAGAGGTTCAAATTTTATCTATCCTTAGGTTAAAAAACATGCTCTTGGACCTAAAGAACATTTTTTTCTAAATAATATTTCAAATCTTTAACTAATTATTAGACGACATGTTTGGTTGAGAAGTTAAAAAATAAAAATAAAGAAACCTCCAATTAATAAATAAATCGGGACTATTAAATAAAAAATGAGTTTCTTTTTTAAAAAGAGTATGATAACATCAAGATAAACTGAATTGTTTCTTTTCCAGTTCATTATTGAATTTTGTTTTATATAAATAGTAGTCATATTTCATCGATTCACTAAATAAGTAAAAAACAAAAGATGTAACAGAGATGAAAAAACTCAATTACGGATTGTTATGTTCTATTAACTGCTACAATAAAAATTGAAATACCGGATTAGCTTAAACTTATTGCAGCTTTTGGTTTATTTTTTTTGTCGAAAATCTATATAATTGAGTATTTCTCGTTTTGGATGCTCATCTGTTTCCTACTAAATAATATATCATGACCAATATATAAATGTTTGGGCACATGCCCCATTTATTAATTAAAATTTTGAATTTTCTTCTAAAATTTTAGATAAAATTTTTAATTGCTCTCGGTCCAAAAATATATTTACTTTTATATAAACCTTTTTATAGTTATATATTTTTATTAAATTTTTATATTTTATATGTATATTAATATTATTGCCTAATCTTATAAATTTGGTTGGCTTCGCCCTGAATGAGTCATATAATCGAAAAATGAATTATCATTGTCACGCGAATCCGTTGGATCATTGAAGTTAATCTTGAAGTTTCAGCTCGCTTGTACATAAGTAATTTTACATATAGGAATGACTATTTGATGAGAACGTTAGAAATTAAATCAAAGAAACTTCTTAATAAATACCATGAGAGTTAAGAAAATAATTATTATGTGAAGTTTCCGTTATAATTTTTCATGCTTTATAAAGATGATCCAATTTCATTTTCACATAAGTCAAACAAGACGGTCTTTGTTGCACCTTAACTTAAGACACAAAAACTAAACCCTAAAGCATACACACGAGTTAAAGATGGCGAAACTAAACAATTCCATGGTTATGTTTTTCGTAGTTGTAGCTTTCGCATATGCATCAATGCATGTGATTGCTGTCGAAGAAGGCGAACCCAAGCAACTATGGGATCAGTGTCTTACCAAGATTAACCCGAAGTGTGCATTGGATATAGTTGAGGGTATTTTTGGAAACGGGACAGTCTCTGACTCTTGTTGTCCGGAACTTATCAAAGAGGGGAAGTTGTGTTATGACACTCTCATCAAATACATGACGAGCAGGCCGATTTACATTGCCCGCGAAGCAGAGTATTTGAAAAAGAGTGATGACTTATGGACTCGTTGTGCTGCTATTCCCACGATAGCTTAAGTTTTCCATCATTTATATAATATATATGTGTTATGATTTCGGCTAAGTGAAAAATATTTCTTTTATTTACGCTTATTCAACGTCATATAAATCATCATATATATTTAAATAACACAAACATTCATGAAATTTATTATTTGTGTAGAAATATTGCAAATTTTCAAATGGCATGTTGACAAGTTTGCATATAATTTTTATGGTGATTCCATTTCATGTTAAAGTTTCGGAAACTGCCTCACTTGTTTTACGGTATCATATTATAAAAAATTGAAAAAATATTCTTTTCATATATGTGCAACCTTTGGTATTAAAACAAATATAAGAATGATACGTATGAAATACTACAAATAGAATCAAATAGTATATAAAAACGTATTATCACATACGAAACAAATTATAATACATTGTTAGTTTAATATATATTATTTTGAGAGCTCAGTAATATTTAAATAAGGAGAAAAACATGTTTATTTATATTTTCATTTTAATACCAAATCACAATAAAAAACGTATAAGAGATAAGAATTTTTTTCAATATCTCTTAGGCTTTGCTAAGTAAATAATTATAAAATAAAGATTTTTCTTGGTTGTAAAAAATTATTATTTCTATTTTTTCCATTAGAGGAATTCGTCCAAAATTATGTTTAAATGAGGTTCAAATTTTATCTATCCTTATGTTAAAAAACATGTTCTTGGACCTAAAGAACATTTTTTTTCTAAATTATATTTCAAATCCTTAACTAATTGTTAGACGACATGTTTGATTGAGAAGTTGAAAAATAAAAATAAAGAAACCTCTAATTAATAAATAAATCGGGACTATTAAATACAAAATAAGTTTCTTTTTTAAAAAGAGTATGATAACATCAAGATAAACCGAATTGTTTCTTTTCCAGTTCATTATTGAATTTTGTTTTATATAAATAGTAGTCATATTTCATCGGTTCACTAAATAATTAAAAAAAATGATGTAACAGAGATGGCAAAACTCAATTACGGATTGTTATGTTCTATTAATTACTAAATAAAAATTGAAATACCGGTTTAGCCTAAACTTATTGCAACTTTTGGTTTAATTTTTTGTTTCTTCAAGTTAGTTATGTGCACCTTTATAGATTGCTCATCAATTTATTCTTTGTAGGATGTTTCATAACTTTTCCTTTTTATTCTTTGATGTGTATAAAAACACTACGTATATCACTCTTTTTATCGGAGTATTTGGTCACAGTTTCTTAGGGATCGAGTATCCGAGTTTTGGATACTCGTGGAATGAGCAAAAGACTCAGGTACTCGGCCGTTGCGAGTTGAGGTGAGACATACATGATCTAAAGAACGTGCATTGAAGCGTCACGAAGGTAAACCATAATCGCCCTCGCCACATCTCGAACACTCGAAGCTCTACTTTTGTTGTTGTGATTTAAAAAAAAAAACTAAAAAACGAGTTTCGAAAGTAACACCAAATGATCACCTCTTCATCCTCTCGTTGTTTCCTCACGCTCACGGCTTCTCGTCGCCTTTATCTCGAGTCTCCTCTCTTCATCCCGCGTGAATTCATGCTCCCTCATTGGCTTGCCCTCTCGCTCCTCGTACTTGTTTCGGGTTACCAATGAGTATAGATCATAATCACTCAATAAAATTTGTGGCTCAAAATTCCAGATTTCACATACTGAGACTCAAACTTAACTTGGTCGAATACCTCAATTTCGAATATCACGAGATAATTATTGTATGTATCTCAATTTTTGGTACCACTTCCATCCTTCTTTCTTCTTGTTTTACTTTCCTATTTGTTTTTAAACTAGATAAAATTTTGCATGCAATAAATAAAAAATGGAACGAAAATCTGTATAATTGAGTATTTCTCGTTTTGGATGCTCATCTGTTTCCTACTAAATAATATATCAAGACCAATATATAAATGTTTGGGCACATGCCCCATTTATTAATTAAAATTTTGAATTTTCTTCTAAAATTTTAGATAAAATTTTTAATTGCTCTCGGTCCAAAAATATATTTACCTTTATATAAACCTTTTTATGGTTATATATTTTTATTAAATTTTTATATTTTATATGTATATTAATATTATTGTCTACTCTTATAAATTTGTTTGGCTCCGCCCTTAATGAGTCATATAATCGAAAAATGAATTATCATTGTCACGCGAATCCGTTGGATCATTGAAGTTAATCTTGAAGTTTCAGCTCGCTTGTACATATGTAATTTCACATATAGGAATTACTATTTGATGAGAACGTTAGAAATTAAATCAAAGAAACTTCTTAATAAATACCATGAGAGTTAAGAAAATAATTATTATGTGAAGTTTCCGTTATAATTTTTCATGCTTTATAAAGAGGATCCTATTTCATTTTTACATAAGTCAAACAAGACGGTCTTTGTTGCACCTTAACTTAAGACACAGAAACTAAATCCTAAAGCATACATACGAGTTAAAGATGGTGAAACTCAACAATTCCATGGTTATGTTTTTCGTAGTTGTAGCTTTCGCATATGCATCAATGCATGTGATTGCTGTCGAAGAAGGCGAACCCAAGCAACTATGGGATCAATGTCTTACCAAGATTAACCCGAAGTGTGCATTGGATATAGTTGAGGGTATTTTTGGAAACGGGACGGTCTCTGACTCTTGTTGTCCGGAACTTATCAAAGAGGGGAAGTTGTGTTACGACACTCTCATCAAATACATGACGAGCAGGCCGATTTACATTGCCCGCGAAGCAGAGTATTTGAAAAAGAGTGATGACTTATGGACTCGTTGTGCTGCTATTCCCACGATAGCTTAAGTTTTCCATCATTTATATAATATATATGTGTTATGATTTCGGCTAAGTGAAAAGATATTTCTTATATTTACGCTTATTCAACGTCATATAAATCATCATATATATTTAAATAACACCAACATTCATGAAATTTATTATTTGTGTAGAAATATTGCATATTTTCAAACGGCCTGTTGATAAGTTTGCATATAATTTTTATGGTGATTCCATTTCATGTTAAAGTTTTGGAAGCTGTCTCACTTGCTTTACGGTATCATATTAAAAAATGGAAGAAATATTCTTTTCATATATGTGCAACTTTTGGTATTAAAGCAAATATAAGAATGATACGTATGAAATACTACAAACAGAATCAAATAGTATATAAAAACGTATTATCACATACGAAACAAATTATAATACATTGATAGTTTAATATATATTATTTTGAGAGCTCAGTAATATTTAAATGAGAAAAACATGTTTATTTATATTTTCATTTTAATACCAAATCACAATAAAAAACGTAAGAGATAAGAATTTTTTCAATATCTCTTAGGCTTTGCTAAGTAAATAATTATAAAATAAAGATTTTTCTTGGTTGTAAAAAATTATTATTTCTATTTTTTCCATTAGAGGAATTCGTCCAAAATTATATTTAAAACAGGTTCAAATTTTATCTACCCTTAGGTTAAAAAACATGCTCTTGGACCTAAAGAACATTTTTTTCTAAATAATATTTCAAATCTTTAACTAATTATTAGACGACATGTTTGGTTGAGAAGTTGAAAAATAAAAATAAAGAAACCTCCAATTAATAAATAAATCTGGACTATTAAATAAAAAATAAGTAAAAGAGTATGATAACATCAAGATAAACTGAATTGTTTCTTTTCCAGTTCATTATTGAATTTTGTTTTATATAAATAGTAGTCATATTTCATCGATTCACTAAATAAGTAAAAAATAAAAGATGTAACAGAGATGGAAAAACTCAATTATGGATTGTTATGTTCTATTAACTGCTACAATAAAAATTGAAATACCGGTTTAGCTTAAACTTATTGCAGCTTTTGGTTTATTTTTCTTGATGTTATCATACTCTTTTTAAAAAAGAAACTTATTTTTTATTTAATAGTCCGGATTTGTTTATTAATTGGAGGTTTCTTTATTTTTATTTTTCAACTTCTCAACCAAACATGTCGTCTAATAATTAGTTAAAGATTTGAAATATTATTTAGAAAAAAATGTTCTTTAGGTCCAAGAGCATGTTTTTTAACCTAAGGGTAGATAAAATTTGAACCTCTTTTAAACATAATTTTGGACGAATTCCTCTAATGGAAAAAATAGAAATAATAATTTTTTACAACCAAGAAAAATCTTTATTTTATAATTATTTACTTAGCAAAGCCTAAGAGATATTGAAAAAATTCTTATCTCTTACGTTTTTTATTGTGATTTGGTATTAAAATGAAAATATAAATAAACATGTTTTTCTCCTTATTTAAATATTACTGAGCTCTCAAAATAAAATATATTAAACTATCAATGTATTATAATTTGTTTCGTATGTGATAATACGTTTTTATATACTATTTGATTCTGTTTGTAGTATTTCATACGTATCATTCTTATATTTGCTTTAATACCAAAA
This sequence comes from Tarenaya hassleriana, assembly GCF_000463585.1. Classification (NCBI taxonomy): domain Eukaryota; kingdom Viridiplantae; phylum Streptophyta; class Magnoliopsida; order Brassicales; family Cleomaceae; genus Tarenaya; species Tarenaya hassleriana. The sequence continues at coordinate 158,093 of NW_010970575.1, read as the reverse complement.
GTTGCATATATATGAAAAGAATATTTCTTCCATTTTTTAATATGATACCGTAAAGCAAGTGAGACAGCTTCCTTCCATTAGAGGAATTCGTCCAAAATTATGTTTAAAAGAGGTTCAAATTTTATCTACCCTTAGGTTAAAAAACATGCTCTTGGACCTAAAGAACATTTTTTTCTAAATAATATTTCAAATCTTTAACTAATTATTAGACGACATGTTTGGTTGAGAAGTTGAAAAATAAAAATAAAGAAACCTCCAATTAATAAACAAATCCGGACTATTAAATAAAAAATAAGTTTCTTTTTTAAAAAGAGTATGATAACATCAAGATAAACTGAATTGTTTCTTTTCCAGTTCATTATTGAATTTTGTTTTATATAAATAGTAGTTATATTTCATCGAATAAGAATTTTTTCAATATCTCTTAGGCTTTGCTAAGTAAATAATTATAAAATAAAGATTTTTCTTGGTTGTAAAAAATTATTATTTCTATTTTTTCCATTAGAGGAATTCGTCCAAAATTATGTTTAAATGAGGTTCAAATTTTATCTACCCTTAGGTTAAAAAACATGCTCTTGGACCTAAAGAACATTTTTTTCTAAATAATATTTCAAATCTTTAACTAATTATTAGACGACATGTTTGGTTGAGAAGTTGAAAAATAAAAATAAAGAAACCTCCAATTAATAAACAAATCCGGACTATTAAATAAAAAATAAGTTTCTTTTTTAAAAAGAGTATGATAACATCAAGATAAACTGAATTGTTTCTTTTCCAGTTCATTATTGAATTTTGTTTTATATAAATAGTAGTCATATTTCATCGATTCACTAAATAAGTAAAAAACAAAAGATGTAACAGAGATGGAAAAACTCAATTACGGATTGTTTGCTAAGTAAATAATTATAAAATAAAGATTTTTCTTGGTTGTAAAAAATTATTATTTCTATTTTTTCCATTAGAGAAATTCGTCCAAAATTATGTTTAAATGAGGTTCAAATTTTATCTACCCTTAGGTTAAAAAACATGCTCTTGGACCTAAAGAACATTTTTTTCTAAATAATATTTCAAATCTTTAACTAATTATTAGACGACATGTTTGGTTGAGAAGTTGAAAAATAAAAATAAAGAAACCTCCAATTAATAAACAAATCCGGACTATTAAATAAAAAATAAGTTTCTTTTTTAAAAAGAGTATGATAACATCAAGATAAACTGAATTGTTTCTTTTCCAGTTCATTATTGAATTTTGTTTTATATAAATAGTAGTTATATTTCATCGATTCACTAAATAAGTAAAAAACAAAAGATGTAACAGAGATGAAAAAACTCAATTACGGATTGTTATATTCTATTAACTGCTACAATAAAAATTGAAATACCGGTTTAGCTTAAACTTATTGCAGCTTTTGGTTTATTTTTTTGTCGAAAATCTATATAATTGAGTATTTCTCGTTTTGGATGTTCATCTGTTTCCTACTAATTAATATATCATGACCAATATATAAATGTTTGGGCACATGCCCCATTTATTAATTAAAATTTTGAATTTTCTTCTAAAATTTTAGATAAAATTTTTAATTGCTCTCGGTCCAAAAATATATTTACCTTTATATAAACCTTTTTATGGTTATATATTTTTATTAAATTTTTATATTTTATATGTATATTAATATTATTGCCCACTCTTATAAATTTGTTTGGCTCGGCCCTTAATGAGTCATATAATCGAAAAATGAATTATCATTGTCACGCGAATCCGTTGGATCATTGAAGTTAATCTTGAAGTTTCAGCTCGCTTGTACATATGTAATTTCACATATAGGAATTACTATTTGATGAGAACGTTAGAAATTAAATCAAAGAAACTTCTTAATAAATACCATGAGAGTTAAGAAAATAATTATTATGTGAAGTTTCCGTTATAATTTTTCATGCTTTATAAAGAGGATCCTATTTCATTTTTACATAAGTCAAACAAGACGGTCTTTGTTGCACCTTAACTTAAGACACAAAAACTAAACCCTAAGGCATACATACGAGTTAAAGATGGCGAAACTCAACAATTCCATGGTTATGTTTTTCGTAGTTGTAGCTTTCGCATATGCATCAATGCATGTGATTGCTGTCGAAGAAGGCGAACCCAAGCAACTATGGGATCAATGTCTTACCAAGATTAACCCGAAGTGTGCATTGGATATAGTTGAGGAAAACTTAAGCTATCGTGGGAATAGCAGCACAACGAGTCCATAAGTCATCACTCTTTTTCAAATACTCTGCTTCGCGGGCAATGTAAATCGGCCTGCTCGTCATGTATTTGATGAGAGTGTCGTAACACAACTTCCCCTCTTTGATAAGTTCCGGACAACAAGAGTCAGAGACCGTCCCGTTTCCAAAAATACCCTCAACTATATCCAATGCACACTTCGGGTACCAAAAGTTGCACATATATGAAAAGAATATTTCTTCCATTTTTTAATATGATACCGTAAAGCAAGTGAGACAGCTTTCAAAACTTTAACATGAAATGGAATCACCATAAAAATTATATGCAAACTTATCAACAGGCCGTTTGAAAATATGCAATATTTCTACACAAATAATAAATTTCATGAATGTTGGTGTTATTTAAATATATATGATGATTTATATGACGTTGAATAAGCGTAAATATAAGAAATATCTTTTCACTTAGCCGAAATCATAACACATATATATTATATAAATGATGGAAAACTTAAGCTATCGTGGGAATAGCAGCACAACGAGTCCATAAGTCATCACTCTTTTTCAAATACTCTGCTTCGCGGGCAATGTAAATCGGCCTGCTCGTCATGTATTTGATGAGAGTGTCGTAACACAACTTCCCCTCTTTGATAAGTTCCGGACAACAAGAGTCAGAGACCGTCCCGTTTCCAAAAATACCCTCAACTATATCCAATGCACACTTCGGGTTAATCTTGGTAAGACATTGATCCCATAGTTGCTTGGGTTCGCCTTCTTCGACAGCAATCACATGCATTGATGCATATGCGAAAGCTACAACTACGAAAAACATAACCATGGAATTGTTGAGTTTCGCCATCTTTAACTCGTATGTATGCCTTAGGGTTTAGTTTTTGTGTCTTAAGTTAAGGTGCAACAAAGACCGTCTTGTTTGACTTATGTAAAAATGAAATAGGATCCTCTTTATAAAGCATGAAAAATTATAACGGAAACTTCACATAATAATTATTTTCTTAACTCTCATGGTATTTATTAAGAAGTTTCTTTGATTTAATTTCTAACGTTCTCATCAAATAGTAATTCCTATATGTGAAATTACATATGTACAAGCGAGCTGAAACTTCAAGATTAACTTCAATGATCCAACGGATTCGCGTGACAATGATAATTCATTTTTCGATTATATGACTCATT
>NW_010970575.1:129859-153223 GCF_000463585.1 Tarenaya hassleriana | reverse complement strand
TCAATTTCGAATATCACGAGATAATTATTGTATGTATCTGAATTTTTGGTACCACTTTCATCCTTCTTTCGTCTTGTTTTACTTTCCTATTTGTTTTTAAACTAGATAAAATTTTGCATGCAATAAATAAAAAATGGAACGAAAATCTGTATAATTGAGTATTTCTCGTTTTGGATGCCGATTTGTTTCCTACTAAATAATATATCATGACCAATATATAAATGTTTGGGCACATGCCCCATTTATTAATTAAAATTTTGAATTTTCTTCTAAAATTTTAGATAAAATTTTTAATTGCTCTCGGTCTAAAAATATATTTACCCTTATATAAACCTTTTTATGGTTATATATTTTTATTAAATTTTTATATTTTATATGTATATTAATATTATTGCCTACTCTTATAAATTTGTTTGGCTCCGCCCTTAATGAGTCATATAATCGAAAAATGAATTATCATTGTCACGCGAATCCGTTGGATCATTGAAGTTAATCTTGAAGTTTCAGCTCGCTTGTACATATGTAATTTCACATATAGGAATTACTATTTGATGAGAACGTTAGAAATTAAATCAAAGAAACTTCTTAATAAATACCATGAGAGTTAAGAAAATAATTATTATGTGAAGTTTCCGTTATAATTTTTCGTGCTTTATAAAGAGGATCCTATTTCATTTTTACATAAGTCAAACAAGACGGTCTTTGTTGCACCTTAACTTAAGACACAAAAACTAAACCCTAAGGCATACATACGAGTTAAAGATGGCGAAACTCAACAATTCCATGGTTATGTTTTTCGTAGTTGTAGCTTTCGCATATGCATCAATGCATGTGATTGCTGTCGAAGAAGGCGAACCCAAGCAACTATGGGATCAATGTCTTACCAAGATTAACCCGAAGTGTGCATTGGATATAGTTGAGGGTATTTTTGGAAACGGGACGGTCTCTGACTCTTGTTGTCCGGAACTTATCAAAGAGGGGAAGTTGTGTTACGACACTCTCATCAAATACATGACGAGCAGGCCGATTTACATTGCCCGCGAAGCAGAGTATTTGAAAAAGAGTGATGACTTATGGACTCGTTGTGCTGCTATTCCCACGATAGCTTAAGTTTTCCATCATTTATATAATATATATGTGTTATGATTTCGGCTAAGTGAAAAGATATTTCTTATATTTACGCTTATTCAACGTCATATAAATCATCATATATATTTAAATAACACCAACATTCATGAAATTTATTATTTGTGTAGAAATATTGCATATTTTCAAACGGCCTGTTGATAAGTTTGCATATAATTTTTATGGTGATTCCATTTCATGTTAAAGTTTTGAAAGTTGTCTCACTTGCTTTACGGTATCATATTAAAAAATGTAAGAAATATTCTTTTCATATATGTGCAACTTTTGGTATTAAAGCAAATATAAGAATGATACGTATGAAATACTACAAACAGAATCAAATAGTATATAAAAACGTATTATCACATACGAAACAAATTATAATACATTGATAGTTTAATATATTTTATTTTGAGAGCTCAGTAATATTTAAATAAGGAGAAAAACATGTTTATTTATATTTTCATTTTAATACCAAATCACAATAAAAAACGTAAGAGATAAGAATTTTTTCAATATCTCTTAGGCTTTGCTAAGTAAATAATTATAAAATAAAGATTTTTCTTGGTTTTAAAAAATTATTATTTCTATTTTTTCCATTAGAGGAATTCGTCCAAAATTATGTTTAAAAGAGGTTCAAATTTTATCTACCCTTAGGTTAAAAAACATGCTCTTGGACCTAAAGAACATTTTTTTCTAAATAATATTTCAAATCTTTAACTAATTATTAGACGACATGTTTGGTTGAGAAGTTGAAAAATAAAAATAAAGAAACCTCCAATTAATAAATAAATCTGGACTATTAAATAAAAAATAAGTAAAAGAGTATGATAACATCAAGATAAACTGAATTGTTTCTTTTCCAGTTCATTATTGAATTTTGTTTTATATAAATAGTAGTCATATTTCATCGATTCACTAAATAAGTAAAAAACAAAAGATGTAACAGAGATGGAAAAACTCAATTACGGATTGTTATGTTCTATTAACTGCTATAATAAAAATTGAAATACCGGTTTAGCTTAAACTTATTGCAGCTTTTGGTTTATTTTTTTGTAGAAAATCTATATAATTGAGTATTTCTCGTTTTGGATGCTCATCTGTTTCCTACTAAATAATATATCAAGACCAATATATAAATGTTTGGGCACATGCCCCATTTATTAATTAAAATTTTGAATTTTCTTCTAAAATTTTAGATAAAATTTTTAATTGCTCTCGGTCCAAAAATATATTTACCTTTATATAAACCTTTTTATGGTTATATATTTTTATTAAATTTTTATATTTTATATGTATATTAATATTATTGCCTACTGTTATAAATTTGTTTGGCTCCGCCCTTAATGAGTCATATAATCGAAAAATGAATTATCATTGTCACGCGAATCCGTTGGATCATTGAAGTTAAACTTGAAGTTTCAGTAAGTTAATCTTGAAGTTTCAGCTCGCTTGTACATATGTAATTTCACATATAGGAATTACTATTTGATGAGAACGTTAGAAATTAAATCAAAGAAACTTCTTAATAAATACCATGAGAGTTAAGAAAATAATTATTATGTGAAGTTTCCGTTATAATTTTTCGTGCTTTATAAAGATGATCCTATTTCATTTTCACATAAGTCAAACAAGACGGCCTTTGTTGCACCTTAACTTAAGACACAAAAACTAAACCCTAAAGCATACATACGAGTTAAAGATGGCGAAACTCAACAATTCCATGGTTATGTTTTTCGTAGTTGTAGCTTTCGCATATGCATCAATGCATGTGATTGCTGTCGAAGAAGGCGAACCCAAGCAACTATGGGATCAGTGTCTTACCAAGATTAACCCGAAGTGTGCATTGGATATAGTTGAGGGTATTTTTGGAAACGGGACGGTCTCTGACTCTTGTTGTCCGGAACTTATCAAAGAGGGGAAGTTGTGTTATGACACTCTCATCAAATACATGATGAGCAGGCCGATTTACATTGCCCACGAAGCAGAGTATTTGAAAAAGAGTGATGACTTATGGACTCGTTGTGCAGCTATTCCCACGATAGCTTAAGTTTTCCATCATTTATATAATATATATGTGTTATGATTTCGGCTAAGTGAAAAATATTTCTTTTATTTACGCTTATTCAACGTCATATAAATCATCATATATATTTAAATAACACAAACATTCATGAAATTTATTATTTGTGTTGAAATATTGCAAATTTTCAAATGGCATGTTGATAAGTTTGCATATAATTTTTATGGTGATTCCATTTCATGTTAAAGTTTCGGAAACTGCCTCACTTGTTTTACGGTATCATATTATAAAAAATGGAAAAAATATTCTTTTCATATATGTGCAACTTTTGGTATTAAAACAAATATAAGAATAATACGTATGAAATACTACAAACAGAATCAAATAGTATATAAAAAGGTATTATCACATACGAAACAAATTATAATACATTGTTAGTTTAATATATATATTATTTTGAGAGCTCAGTAATATTTAAATAAGGAGAAAAACATGTTTATTTATATTTTCATTTTAATACCAAATCACAATAAAAAACGTATAAGAGATAAGAATTTTTTCAATATCTCTTAGGCTTTGCTAAGTAAATAATTATAAAATAAAGATTTTTCTTGGTTGTAAAAAATTATTATTTCTATTTTTTCCATTAGAGGAATTCGTCCAAAATTATGTTTAAATGAGGTTCAAATTTTATCTACCCTTATGTTAAAAAACATGTTCTTGGACCTAAAGAACATTTTTTTCTAAATTATATTTAAAATCTTTAACTAATTATTAGACGACATGTTTGATTGAGAAGTTGAAAAATAAAAATAAAGAAACCTCTAATTAATAAATAAATCGGGACTATTAAATACAAAATAAGTTTCTTTTTTAAAAAGAGTATGATAACATCAAGATAAACCGAATTGTTTCTTTTCCAGTTCATTATTGAATTTTGTTTTATATAAATAGTAGTCATATTTCATCGGTTCACTAAATAATTAAAAAAAATGATGTAACAGAGATGACAAAACTCAATTACGGATTGTTTTGTTCTATTAACTGCTACAATAAAAATTGAAATACCGGTTTAGCTTAAACTTATTGCAACTTTTGGTTTAATTTTTTGTTTCCGCAAGTTAGTTATGTGCACCTTTATAGGTTGCTCATCAATTTATTCTTTGTAGGATGTTTCATAACTTTTCCTTTTTATTCTTTGATGTGTATAAAAACACTACGTATATCTCTCTTTTTATCGGACTATTTGGTCACAGTTTCTTAGGGATCGAGTATCCGAGTTTTGGATACTCGTGGAATGAGCAAAAGACTCGGGTACTCGGCCGGTGCGAAAAGACTCAGGTACTCGGCCGTTGCGAGTTGAGGAGAGACATACATGGTCTAAAGAACATGCATTGAAGCGTCACCAAGGTAAACCATAATCGCCCTCGCGACATCTCGAACACTCGAAGCTCTACTTTTGTCGCTGTGATTTAAAAAAAAAACTAAAAAACGAGTTTCGAAAGTATCACCAAATGATCACCTCTTCATCCTCTCGTTGTTTCCTCACGCTCACGGCTTCTCGTTGCCTTTATCTCGAGTCTCGTCTCTTCATCCCGCGTGACTTCATGCTCCCTCATTGGCTTGCCCTCTCGCTCCTCATACTTGTTTCGGGTTACTAATGAGTATAGATCATAATCACTCAATAAAATTTGTGGCTCAAAATTCCAGATTTCACATACTGAGACTCAAACTTAACTTGGTCGAATACCTCAATTTCGAATATCACGAGATAATTATTGTATGTATCTCAATTTTTGGTACCACTTCCATCCTTCTTTCTTCTTGTTTTACTTTCCTATTTGTTTTTAAACTAGATAAAATTTTGCATGCAATAAACAAAAAATGGAACAAAAATCTTTATAATTGAGTATTTCTCGTTTTGGATGCCGATTTGTTTCCTACTAAATAATATATCATGACCAATATATAAATGTTTCGGCACATGCCCCATTTATTAATTAAAATTTTGAATTTTCTTCTAAAATTTTAGATAAAATTTTTAATTGCTCTCGGTCTAAAAATATATTTACCCTTATATAAACCTTTTTATGGTTATATATTTTTATTAAATTTTTATATTTTATATGTATATTAATATTATTGCCTACCGTTATAAATTTGTTTGGCTCCGCCCTTAATGAGTCATATAATCGAAAAATGAATTATCATTGTCACGCGAATCCGTTGGATCATTGAAGTTAATCTTGAAGTTTCAGCTCGCTTGTACATAAGTAATTTCACATATAGGAATGACTATTTGATGAGAACGTTAGAAATTAAATCAAAGAAACTTCTTAATAAATACCATGAGAGTTAAGAAAATAATTATTATGTGAAGTTTCCGTTATAATTTTTCATGCTTTATAAAGAGGATCCTATTTCATTTTTACATAAGTCAAACAAGACGGTCTTTGTTGCACCTTAACTTAAGACACAAAAACTAAACCCTAAAGCATACATACGAGTTAAAGATGGCGAAACTAAACAATTCCATGGTTATGTTTTTCGTAGTTGTAGCTTTCGCATATGCATCAATGCATGTGATTGCTGTCGAAGAAGGCGAACCCAAGCAACTATGGGATCAATGTCTTACCAAGATTAACCCGAAGTGTGCATTGGATATAGTTGAGGGTATTTTTGGAAACGGGACGGTCTCTGACTCTTGTTGTCCGGAACTTATCAAAGAGGGGAAGTTGTGTTACGACACTCTCATCAAATACATGACGAGCAGGCCGATTTACATTGCCCGCGAAGCAGAGTATTTGAAAAAGAGTGATGACTTATGGACTCGTTGTGCTGCTATTCCCACGATAGCTTAAGTTTTCCATCATTTATATAATATATATGTGTTATGATTTCGGCTAAGTGAAAAGATATTTCTTATATTTACGCTTATTCAACGTCATATAAATCATCATATATATTTAAATAACACCAACATTCATGAAATTTATTATTTGTGTAGAAATATTGCATATTTTCAAACGGCCTGTTGATAAGTTTGCATATAATTTTTATGGTGATTCCATTTCATGTTAAAGTTTTGAAAGCTGTCTCACTTGCTTTACGGTATCATATTAAAAAATGGAAGAAATATTCTTTTCATATATGTGCAACTTTTGGTATTAAAGCAAATATAAGAATGATACGTATGAAATACTACAAACAGAATCAAATAGTATATAAAAACGTATTATCACATACGAAACAAATTATAATACATTGTTAGTTTAATATATATATTATTTTGAGAGCTCAGTAATATTTAAATAAGGAGAAAAACATGTTTATTTATATTTTCATTTTAATACCAAATCACAATAAAAAACGTAAGAGATAAGAATTTTTTCAATATCTCTTAGGCTTTGCTAAGTAAATAATTATAAAATAAAGATTTTTCTTGGTTGTAAAAAATTATTATTTCTATTTTTTCCATTAGAGGAATTCGTCCAAAATTATGTTTAAAAGAGGTTCAAATTTTATCTACCCTTAGGTTAAAAAACATGCTCTTGGACCTAAAGAACATTTTTTTCTAAATAATATTTCAAATCTTTAACTAATTATTAGACGACATGTTTGGTTGAGAAGTTGAAAAATAAAAATAAAGAAACCTTCAATTAATAAATAAATTGGGACTATTAAATAAAAAATAAGTTTGTTTTTTTAAAAAGAGTATGATAATATCAAGATAAATCGAATTGTTTATTTTTCATATCATTATTGAATTTTGTTTTATATAAATAGTAGTCATATTTCATCGGTTCATTAAATAATTAAAAAAAAAATCATGTAACAGATATGGCAAAACTCATTTACGGATTGTTATGTTCTATTAACCGCTACGATAGAAATTGAAATACCGATTTAGCTTAAACCAATTGTTGATTTTTGTTTAATTTTTTGTTTTTGCAAGTTAGTTATGTGCACCTTTATAGGTTGCTCATCAATTTATTCTTTGTAGGATGTTTCATAACTTTCCCTTTGTATTCTTTGATATGTATAAAAACACTATGTATATCACTCTTTTTATCGGAGTACTTGGTCACAGTTTCTTAGGGATCGAGTATCCGAGTTTTGGATACTCGTGGAATGAGCAAAGACTCGGGTACTCGGCCGTTGCGAGTTGAGGAGAGACATACATGGTCTAAAGAACATGCATTGAAGTGTCACGAAGGCAACCACATAATCGCCCTCGCCACCTCTCGAACACTCGAAGCTCTACTTTTGTCGCTGTGATTTTAAAAAAAAAACTAAAAAACGAGTTTCGAAAGTATCACCAAATGATAACCTCTTCATCCTCTCGTTGTTTCCTCACGCTCACGGCTTCTCGTCGCCTTTATCTCGAGTCTCGTCTCTTCATCCCGCGTGACTTCATGCTCCCTCATTGGCTTGCCCTCTGGCTCCTCGTACTTGTTTCGTGTTACCAATGAGTATAGATCATAATCACTCAATAAAATTTGTGGCTCAAAATTCTAGATTTCACATACTCTGACTCAAACTTAACTTGGTCGAATACCTCAATTTCGAATATCACGAGATAATTATTGTATGTATCTCAATTTTTGGTACCACTTCCATCCTTCTTTCTTCTTGTTTTACTTTCCTATTTGTTTTTAAACTAGATAAAATTTTGCATGCAATAAACAAAAAATGGAACAAAAATCTTTATAATTGAGTATTTCTCGTTTTGGATGCCGATTTGTTTCCTACTAAATAATATATCATGACCAATATATAAATGTTTGGGCACATGCCCCATTTATTAATTAAAATTTTGAATTTTCTTCTAAAATTTTAGATAAAATTTTTAATTGCTCTCGGTCTAAAAATATATTTACCCTTACATAAACCTTTTTTATGGTTATATATTTTTATTAAATTTTTATATTTTATATGTATATTAATATTATTGCCTACCCTTATAAATTTGTTTGGCTCCGCCCTTAATGAGTCATATAATCGAAAAATCAATTATCATTGTCACGCGAATCCGTTGGATCATTGAAGTTAATCTTGAAGTTTCAGCTCACTTGTACATATGTAATTTCACATATAGGAATTACTATTTGATGAGAACGTTAGAAATTAAATCAAAGAAACTTCTTAATAAATACCATGAGAGTTAAGAAAATAATTATTATGTGAAGTTTCCGTTATAATTTTTCATGCTTTATAAAGAGGATCCTATTTCATTTTTACATAAGTCAAACAAGACGGTCTTTGTTGCACCTTAACTTAAGACACAAAAACTAAACCCTAAGGCATACATACGAGTTAAAGATGGCGAAACTCAACAATTCCATGGTTATGTTTTTCGTAGTTGTAGCTTTCGCATATGCATCAATGCATGTGATTGCTGTCGAAGAAGGCGAACCCAAGCAACTATGGGATCAATGTCTTACCAAGATTAACCCGAAGTGTGCATTGGATATAGTCGAGGGTATTTTTGGAAACGGGACGATCTCTGACTCTTGTTGTCCGGAACTTATCAAAGAGGAGAAGTTGTGTTACGACACTCTCATCAAATACATGACGAGCAGGCCGATTTACATTGCCCGCGAAGCAGAGTATTTGAAAAAGAGTGATGACTTATGGACTCGTTGTGCTGCTATTCCCACGATAGCTTAAGTTTTCCATCATTTTTATAATATATATGTGTTATGATTTCGGCTAAGTGAAAAGATATTTCTTATATTTACGCTTATTCAACGTCATATAAATCATCATATATATTTAAATAACACCAACATTCATGAAATTTATTATTTGTGTAGAAATATTGCAAATTTTCAAACGGCCTGTTGATAAGTTTGCATATAATTTTTATGGTGATTCCATTTCATGTTAAAGTTTTGGAAGCTGTCTCACTTGCTTTACGGTATCATATTAAAAAATGGAAGAAATATTCTTTTCATATATGTGCAACTTTTGGTATTAAAGCAAATATAAGAATGATACGTATAAAATACTACAAACAGAATCAAATAGTATATAAAAACGTATTATCACATACGAAACAAATTATAATACATTGATAGTTTAATATATATTATTTTGAGAGCTCAGTAATATTTAAATAAGGAGAAAAACATGTTTATTTATATTTTCATTTTAATACCAAATCACAATAAAAATCGTATAAGAGAGAAGAATTTTCTCAATATCTGCTAGGCTTTACTAAGCAAATAATTATAAATAAATAAAAAATTATTATTTCTATTTTTTCCATTAAAGCAATTCGTCCAAAATTATGTTTAAAAGAGGTTCAAATTTTATATACCCTTAAGTTAAAAAACATGCTCTTGGACCTAAAGAACATTTTTTTCTAAATAATATTTCAAATCCTTAACTAATTATTAGACGACATGTTTGATTGAGAAGTTAAAAAATAAAAATAAAGAAACCTCCAATTAATAAATAAATTGGGACTATTAAATACAAAATAAGTTTGTTTTTTAAAAAGAGTATGATAATATCAAGATAAACCGAATTGTTTATTTTTCATATCATTATTGAATTTTGTTTTATATAAATAGTAGTCATATTTGATCGGTTCATTAAATAATTAAAAACAAATCATGTAACAGAGATGGCAAAACTTATTTACGGATTGTTATGTTCTATTAACTGCTACAATAAAAATTGAAATACCGATTTAGCTTAAACCAATTGTTGATTTTTGTTTAATTTTTTTGTTTTTGCAAGTTAGTTATGTGCACCTTTATAGGTTGCTCATCGATTTATTCTTTGTAGGATGTTTCATAAATTTCCCTTTGTATTCTTTGATGTGTATAAAAACACTACGTATATCACTCTTTTTATCGGAGTACTTGGTCACAGTTTCTTAGGGATCGAGTATCCGAGTTTTGGATACTCGTGGAATGAGCAAAGACTCGGGTACTCGGCCGTTGCGAGTTGAGGAGAGACATACATGGTCTAAAGAACATGCATTGAAGTCTCACGAAGGCAAACACATAATCGCCCTCGCCACCTCTCGAACACTCGAAGCTCTACTTTTGTCGCTGTGATTTAAAAAAAAACTAAAAAACGAGTTTCGAAAGTATCACCAAATGATCACCTCTTCATCCTCTCATTGTTTCCTCACGCTTACGGCTTCTCGTCGCCTTTATCTCGAGTCTCGTCTCTTCATCCCGCGCGACTTCATGCTCCCTCATTGGCTTGCCCTCTCGCTCCTCGAACTTGTTTCGGGTTACCAATGAGTATAGATCATAATCACTCAATAAAATTTGTGGCTCAAAATTCCAGATTTTACATACCTAGACTCATACTTAACTTGGTCGAATACTTCAATTTCGAATATCACGAGATAATTATTGCATCTATCTGAATTTTTGATACCACTTCCATCTTGATTTCGCCTTGTTTTACTTTCCTATTAGTTTTTAAACTAGATAAAATTTTGCATGCAATAAACAAAAAATGGAACGAAAAGCTATATAATTGAGTATTTCTCGTTTTGGATGCTGATTTGTTTCCTACTAAATAATATATCATGACGAATATATAAATGTTTGGGCACATGCCCCATATATTAATTAAAATTTTGAATTTTCTTCTAAAATTTTAGATAAAATTTTTAATTGCTCTCGGTCTAAAAATATATTTACCCTTATATAAACCTTTTTATGGTTATATATTTTTATTAAATTTTTATATTTTATATGTATATTAATATTATTGTCTACTCTTATAAATTTGTTTGGCTCCGCCCTTAATGAGTCATATAATCGAAAAATGAATTATCATTGTCACGCGAATCCGTTGGATCCGTGAAGTTAATCTTGAAGTTTCAGTTCGCTTGTACATAAGTAATTTCACATATAGGAATCACTATTTGATGAGAACGTTAGAAATTAAATCAAAGAAACTTCTTAATAAATACCATGAGAGTGAAGAAAATAATTATTATGTGAAGTTTCCGTTATAATTTTTCATGCTTTATAAAGAGGATCCTATTTCGTTTTCACATAAATGAAACAAGACGGTCTTTGTTGCACCTTAACTTAAGACACAAAAACTAAACCCTAAAGCATACATACGAGTTAAAGATGGCGAAACTCAACAATTCCATGGTTATGTTTTTCGTAGTTGTAGCTTTCGCATATGCATCAATTGTAATAACCCAAAATCCGGTATTTAAGACTCGTTGAATCGTCACTTGATTTATAAAAAAAACCGCTATTTATTCTAAAATCAACCCTCAAAATCACATGTCTACAACAGAAGTCGAAAACAATGAAATTCAATAACTTAAGTCCAACTACCAGTTTCATGAATAAATTGAATAAATAAATAAAATGAAATTTCAAATCTTCGGTTTCCTGGTAACTACCGAGTCAAACCAAAACAATCTCTTCACCTTTTACCTGTGGAAAAAAAAGAAAGGGGTGAGCTACGCGAATAGCTCAGTGAAGTTGCAAGACTATAAACCTCGCCTCCGTACCCAACATAGACAGTCAAATAGAAAACAAATTCAATCAACATTCAACTCAAACAAAACTCAATCTATCGATTCACATTCTTCTTCTAACTTTTCTTTATTCGATTCTTTAAAACGAGTCCACATTCTAGGACCATTCAGTATCCCTTAGACTTAGCTCAAAACTCTTTTATAAAACAAAACCAAAAAATATCGTTATAACCCTCTACGGATCGCCGCTGTAGTTGAAGTTACCAAAACACAACCAATAGTAATAACCATCTACGGATCACCGCCGTAGTCGGGGTTACCACTCCACATGGTTCGCTGCCAGGTCGTTATGCCATCACATACGGATCGTCGCCGTACCATGGCCTCAAAACTCAACCAATGGCAACAATCCTCTACGGATCGCCACCGTAGTCGGGATTATCACTCCATATGGATTGTTGCCATGTCCGGATTGTTATCATACCATCACATACGGATCATCGCCGTACCATGGTCTCAAAACTCACTTTTAAAATATTTTTAGCACAGTTTGGGGTCGCATCCTAGTCCCTAACTCAATTCTTTACTTCTCCCATCTTTCCAAACATCATGCCAAAGTTATTTAATATCAAAAGTTTAACTCATTCTAATGGTCTAATAATCTATTCAGAAACGTCATCACATAACATGTACGTCATAAGCCATAATCACTCAACAGAAATTTATCAATCATCAAACATCATGCATTATTCATCAATCATCAATTATCAATCATTAATGATCATTCATCAATCATCAATCCTCAATAAACATACATCATGAATCCGCAAGAAATTTAAAGCGTCTATCCTAAAGTCCTAACCGCATGATATCTATGTTCCCTATCATCATGTCTAAGCGAATAGAAGAAAGAGGAGTTCTGTCGAGTTCCCTCACCTTAGTCTAAACGATGAACCTGAAAGATTCTATCTAATCCTCGATCCCGGATTCAATAACCTCGATATTTTCTTCACCTATAATTAATTATCATATAATAATTGAAATCAAAAAATTATTTTTCAAAAATATTTACTACCGAAAAAAAACGTTAATCGAATGGTAAGTTTTATGGTTAAACTGTTTTATTTTAAATCGTTCGAATATCTCTAAATCTTTGAATTTTATAAAACGATTTCGGATTTGAAATCAAGGGATTGAAACGGTTCAACACATGTCATCGAAAAATTTTCTGGCGACGATGGTTGGTGGCGATGGTCGGCGGCCGGTGGTCGGCGGCGGTCATATATCCCGGAATCGTCTAATTTTTCTGTATCTTATGTAAAATCACTCAAGGAATCCAAATCCGAAGTTATTTTGGCCTAAATCGAACTATAATTGTCTAAAACATGATTTTTCTCCGATGTTTTCCGGTGACGGTTTAGTGTTTCCGGCGACGACACTACCCAATAAAGATTCAACTCGCCAAGAGCTTCCAAACCCCTCAAGTATCTACCAAAACTCCGTTCGCCGGAAATCGGCAAAACTCCATGGCGGTAAAGGAGAAGAAAAACGATGAAGAAAAAACTAAGAAAAGAGGGAGAAACGGACCGACGGTGATGAAGCGGTGGCCACGGGGCGGTGGTCGACGACCGATGGCGAGCAAAGAGGTAAACCGGGGCAAAAATCTGGTTTTGGGCGAGCTAAGGTCGGCCGTGGGAGGAGGAAGAAGAAGAAGAAGAAAAGAAACCCTAGGTAAAATTGCACTCTGGACCTTCTTATTTTTAAAATTTACAAAATTTGCCCAAACTTCTAATTCGTTCTGAAATGCCGTCACTGAAATAACAGATTTTTCCAGAACTTTTAATTTTTATCACCAAACCCCAATTCATTTGTTTTTTTTTAATTTTCGTTCGTTATAATTCCACCATCCTTAAAAGAAGAATTCGCCCCGAATTCTAGAACGACTTAATATAGTATGTACGGGGGGTGTTTTTTCTTACCAAAAAGGTGGGGATAACTAGTTTTTATGATATGTCCATATGACTTTTACTAGAGGAATTCCTCTTCGTCGCAGTTGTTTAACCTTCCGTTCAACAATCTTGATAAGTTCTTCTTCATAAGTCTCATCCGGTTTTAGCTCAAGCGGTTGATAATCAATAATTGATCAGGGTCAGGATGGTATTTCCGAAGCATGGACACGTGAAACACATCATGAACTTGTGCCAACTCGGGGGGTAAGGCAACCTTATAAGCCACTGCTCCTATCTTACTCAATACCTTGAAAGGTCCAATGAATCTGGGTTTTAGTTTTCCCGTCATTCCGAAGCGTGCTTTTCCTTTAGTTGCTTGTACTTTGAGAAATACTTCGTCATTCTCTTGAAAAGTTATGTCACGTCTATGTTTATCTGCGTAACTTTTCTATCTATCCTGTGCTGCCTTCATCTGTTTCTGGATTACCTTAATCTTGTTTGTGGTTTCATCCACTATATCAGGACCCAACAATCGTCTTTCTCCAACTTCTGTCCGACAGAGAGGTGTCTAGCAAGGTCTTCCATATAACGCCTCAAAGGGTGACATCCCGATACTTGAATGAAAATTATTATTGTAGGCGAATTCCACAAGTGGTAAGTGACGATCCCATTCTCCTCCCCAATCCAATACACACGCACGTAACATATCCTCTAGCGTTTGTATCATTCTCTCTGATTGTCCATCGGTCTGGGGATGATAAGTTGTACTCAATCATACCTTAGTGCCCATAGCCTCTTGTAAACTGTTCCAAAATCTCGAAGTAAATCGTGGATCTCTGTCTGACACGATATTAATATGGATTCCATGAAGTCTTACCACCTCCTCTATGTAGACCTGTGCTAAACGAGGCATTGAGAATGTCTTTTTATTGGCGGTAAAATGTGCAGACTAAGTTAAACGGTCCACAATAACCCATATTGCATCATTTCCTTTTGGTGTCCTTGGCAAACCAACTACAAAATCCACCGTCACCAAGTCCCATTTCCACTGAGGTATCGATAGCGACTATAGTTTTCCTGCAGGTACTTGGTGCTCGGCTTTAACTAGCTGACACGTTAGAAAATGAATAACAAACTATGCAATATCTTTTTTCATGCCATGCCAAAGAAAGTACTGCTTCAAATTCTGAATCATCTTTGTAGTACCCGGATGTATGGAATATCGCGTATTATGCGCCTCTTTCAATAACTCTTTCCTCAATTCTTCATCTTTAGGCACATAAGCACGACCTCTCAATAATATCAATCCATCATTTGAAGTGGAATACCCTGCCCTTGTAAAATCTGCGGGCTTTTCCATCAATTCTTTCGTCTTTTCATCTGTCTCTTGAGCCATCCTCACCTTTTCCAGCCAACTATTCCATTTTAGAGCACTAGTTTCCAATCCATCTCGATTCTCCTAAGCTGATATCTGCATTAAACTCAATTGAGTTGTTAGATCACTTGCCAATATCAAAGTAGATAACTCAACTCTCTTTCTACTCAAGGCATCTGCAACCACATTAGCTTTGCCAGGATGATAGGCAATATCCACATCGTAATCTGCCACTAATTCCATCCACATGCGTTGTCTCAAATTTAGTTCCTTTTGAGAAAACACATACTTGAGACTTTTATGGTCAGTGTATACTTGAACCTTTTCCCCGTACAAGTAAGATCTCTAAATCTTCAGTGCAAAAATCACAGCTGCAAGTTCTAAATCGTGAGTAGGGTAGTTTTCTTCATGTTTCGTAGTTGGCGTGATGCATACGCAATAACGCGGTCTTCTTGCATACACGCCTCCTAACCCTTGGTTAGAGGCATCACTATACACTACAAACGGTTTTTCGGGCTTTGGTAATGCCAAAATAGGAGCTGATGTCAACCGCTTCTTCAACTCTTCAGAACTTGTGACAGCCCAGGATACCGTAGGAGGGCGGGGAGTGATCGCCGGTGCAAGATGCATGGACAATGGGCGACTCCTGACGAGCTTCTGGATAGGGGGTACAGGGATGAAGCGGACGCACCAGAATGAGAGAGATCCGAGGGCTGTGTAGGTATGGGATTACACAGTCTAAGATAACTTAAAGGAATTAGTTGAGCTACTCATACCAACAAGATGCATCTACTTTTTCGGTTGTCCATCTCGAGAAAACTCTAAAGTTAAGCGTGCTGGCCTTGGAGTAGTCTTAGGATGGGTGACCTCCTGGGAAGTACTTTCCGGGATGTGTGCGAGTGAGGACAAAACACGCTAAAAGATCTCGTGTTGGTGTGTGGGGACAGCTCTATCATTCCGTAGCGACCTCGGGTCGTTACGAATGGTATCAGAGCCGGTTCTCTCCCAGTACGGTGTGGTTCGTGGACGAACCATGCGAAAGCTGGTGGGCCTGTGACAGCCCAGGATACCGTAGGAGGGCGGGGAGGGATCGCCGGTGCGAGAGGCATGGACAATGGGCGGCTCCTGACGAGCTTCTGGGTAGGGGTACAGGGATGAAGCGGACGCACCGGAATGAGAGAGATCTGAGGGCTGTGTAGGTATGGGACTACACAGTCTAAGATAACTTAAAGGAATTAGTTGAGCTACTCATACCAACAAGATGCATCTACTTTTTCGGTTGCCCATCTCGAGAGAACTCCAAAGTTAAGCGTGCTGGCCTTGGAGTAGTCTTAGGATGGGTGACCTCCTGGGAAGTACTTTCCGGGATGTGTGTGAGTGAGAACAAAACACGCTAAAAGGTCCCGTGTTGGTGTGTGAGGACAACTCTATCATTCCGTAGCGACCTCGGGTCGTTACAGAACTTGTCTCGTATTTTTCGTCCCATTCAAATTTCACACCCTTTCCCGTAAATCTCATCAATGGTTTAGATAGGTTGGAAAAACCCTTTACAAACTTTCTGTTATACCCAGCCAATCCGAGGAAGCTTCGAATCTCTATAGCAATAGACGGTCTCGCCCAATCAACTATAGTTGATACTTTGGATGGATTCTTTCCGCAGACACCACATGCCCCAAGAATCCTACATCTTGCATCCAAAAGTCACACTTACTGAGTTTCGTATATAACTTTTCTCTCCTTAAGCGTTCCAACACCTTCTCTAAATGTATCATATGGTCCTCACGAGATTTGGAGTACACAAGGATGTCATCAATGAAGATGATAACAAACTCGTCCAAATAATCCCTGAATGTTGTGTTCATCAACTCCATAAAAACCGCAAGTGCATTAGTAAGTCCAAACGGCATGACAACAAATTCAAAGTGTCCATACCTTGTTCTGAAAGTCGTTTTCTTTATATCATTATCTAGAACACATATCTGATGGTAACCTAATCGTAAATCAATCTTCGAAAACCAACTAGCACCTTGAAGTTAGTCCAATAGCTCATCCCCACACATCAACACGGGACCCTTTTAGCGTACTTTGTCCTCACTTGCATACATCCCGGAAAGTACTTCCCAGGAGGTCACCTATCCTAAGACTACTCCAAAGCCAGCACGCTTAACTTTGGAGTTCTCTCGAGATAGGCAACCGAAAAGGTAGATGCATCTTGTTGCTATGAGTACCCAATTAATTCCTTTAAGTTATCTCTGACTGTGTAGTCCCATACTTACACAACCCTCGGATCCCTCTCATTCCGGTGCGTCCGATTCATCCCTATACCCCCTACCCAGAAGCTCATCAAGAGCCGCCCATTGTCCATGCCTCTCGCAGCGGCGATCACTCCCCGCCCTCCTATGGTATCCTGGGCTGTCACATTAATGCATGTGATTGCTGTCGAAGAAGGCGAACCCAGGCAACTATGGGATTAGTGTCTTACCAAGATTAACACGTAGTGTGCATTGGATGTAGTTGAGGGTATTTTTGGAAACGGGACTATAACGACCCGGATTCCGAATGCAATAATCACGGGGTTAAACTCTTAAAAAAAAGAGAAAATTAATATTAAACAAAAAAAAACAACATACCAATAAGATTATTATCAATACATATTAATATTGTCCTAAACAATTATTTATTCAAATAATTATATAATGAAGTTAGTTATATATGTATATATATATTTACTAATATACATATAAACTAATAACGTGTATGTATATATGTTGATAATATGTACATTAATGAATGTCTTGCTAAAAGCCCACTAAGGCCCATTAGTAAAATAATAATAATAATAATGATAATAATAGTAAATTTAAGAAAAACCTAATCACAATCAATGGAGCTGCCGTAAGGGTAGAGGAAAAGAGGAGAGAAATATTTTTGGCTTAAGAGAAGATTCGATCATTGTGGGAGTGAAGAGTTCGTAAATCTCCTTCTTCGAGTAATGTGAGAATTCTCTATCTAATTCTTGGTTTTTGCCGTATTAGTTTTGGTTTTATGTTTTCCGATATAAACGTCGCTTTTTCTACTAATGTAATTAGGTTTTCCAATCTAAATTATTATAAACTAAGTGATAATTGTTTTGAATAGATTTTTTTACTAAAAGATTAAGTATTACATAGAATCGACGCTCAATTTCGTTATGATGCGATTTACAAGAAAAATAAATAGAATAAAAAGTAGATCGGAATTTATAAAGCGAATTTAATAAGAACGGTTTTGTTTTACGGTATATATATGTGAATATAGGTTTATTTATATAATTAATTATATATATATGGTGTGTGTCTCTGTATATACGTGTGTATATATATTTATATTAATTAATTTTATATGTATATAACTGTGAATCGATATACAATATATGTTTTACGGTATATATATAGTATGTCAATGTGTGCCTTATTGTATATAGGTAGGTATATGTTTTTTATATATATATATACATATATATGGTTATATACATCAGTAATTATATATATACGTTTACATATATAATTAATTTGGATAATATACATATATGAACTAAAGTGCGTTATCAATTATTTAGCTATATATTGATGTGTATCTGTATTGATGTGGTGTCTACGTAATTAATTATATATATACATATAAATCCGATCATGAGTTTACGTGGAGATATATATATATGTGTGTGTGTATTGCTGTATATATATGTATATAGGTTTATATGTATATGTATGACGAGAATCGTAAATAATTCTGCAATTATTTTATACATTTGGATATGTGTGTACACGTGCTAAACGTGTGAAGTAGTTGTAGATAAACGAATGACGCGGGTTAACGCATGAGTTGGCGTCACGAAAACGAAATGATGCGGGTTAACGCGTGAGTTGGCATCACAAAAATAAAATGTGTGGATTAACGCGAGAGTTGGCACGGTGGACTAAACGGTACGGGTTAACGCATGAGTTGGTACCAGGGCGCAGGTTGACGTTTGAGTCAGCGCCAGACTCTCGGGAATACGGGTTAACGCATGAGTTACTTATGGACTCGTTGGGCTGCTATTCCCACGATAGCTCAAGTTTTCCATCATTTATATAATATATATGTGTTATGATTTCGGCTAAGTGAAAAGATATTTCTTATATTTACGCTTATTCAACGTCATATAAATCATCATATATATTTAAATAACACAAACATTCATGAAATTTATTATTTGTGTAGAAATATTTCAAATTTTCAAACGGTCTGTTGATAAGTTTGCATATAATTTTTATGGTGATTCCATTTCATGTTAAAGTTTTGGAAGCTGTCTCACTTACTTTACGGTATCATATTATTAAAACAGAAGAAATATTATTTTCATATATGTGCAACTTTTGGTATTAAAGCAAATATAAGAATGATACGTATGAAATACTACAAACAGAATCAAATAGTATATAAAAACGTATTATCACATAGGTTGCTCATCAATTTATTCTTTGTAGGATGTTTCATAACTTTTCCTTTTTATTCTTTGATGTGTATAAAAACACTATGTATATCTCTCTTTTTATCGGAGTATTTGGTCACAGTTTCTTAGGGATCGAGTATCCGAGTTTTGGATACTCGTGGAATGAGCAAAAGACTCGGGTACTCAGCCGTTGCGAGTTGAGTGAGACATACATGGTCTAAAGAACGTGCATTGAAGCATCACAAAGGTAAACCATAATCGCCCTCGCGACATCTCGAACACTCGAAGCTCTACTTTTGTCGATGTGATTTAAAAAAAACTAAAAAACGAGTTTCGAAAGTATCACCAAATGATTTCGTGGAATGAGCAAAAGACTCGGGTACTCAGCCGTTGCGAGTTGAGTGAGACATACATGGTCTAAAGAACGTGCATTGAAGCATCACAAAGGTAAACCATAATCGCCCTCGCGACATCTCGAACACTCGAAGCTCTACTTTTGTCGATGTGATTTAAAAAAAACTAAAAAACGAGTTTCGAAAGTATCACCAAATGATTACCTCTTCATCCTCTCGTTGTTTCCTCACGCTCACGGCTTCTCGTCGCCTTTATCTCGAGTCTCGTCTCTTCATCCCGCGTGACTTCATCCTCCCTCATTGGCTTGCCCTCTCGCTCCTCGTACTTGTTTCGGGTTACCAATGAGTATAGATCATAATCACTCAATAAAATTTGTGGCTCAAAATTCCAGATTTCACATACCTAGACTCATACTTAACTTGGTCGAATACCTCAATTTCGAATATCACGAGATAATTATTGTATGTATCTGAATTTTTGGTACCACTTTCATCCTTCTTTCGTCTTGTTTTACTTTCCTATTTGTTTTTAAACTAGATAAAATTTTGCATGCAATAAATAAAAAATGGAACGAAAATCTGTATAATTGAGTATTTCTCGTTTTGGATGCCGATTTGTTTCCTACTAAATAATATATCATGACCAATATATAAATGTTTGGGCACATGCCCCATTTATTAATTAAAATTTTGAATTTTCTTCTAAAATTTTAGATAAAATTTTTAATTGCTCTCGGTCTAAAAATATATTTACCCTTATATAAACCTTTTTATGGTTATATATTTTTATTAAATTTTTATATTTTATATGTATATTAATATTATTGCCTACTCTTATAAATTTGTTTGGCTCCGCCCTTAATGAGTCATATAATCGAAAAATGAATTATCATTGTACGCGAATCCGTTGGATCATTGAAGTTAAACTTGAAGTTTCAGTTCGCTTGTACATAAGTAATTTTACATATAGGAATGACTATTTGATGAGAACGTTAGAAATTAAATCAAAGAAACTTCTTAATAAATACCATGAGAGTTAAGAAAACAATTATTATGTGAAGTTTCCGTTATAGTTTTTCATGCTTTATAAAGAGGATCCTATTTCATTTTCACATAAGTCAAACAAGACGGCCTTTGTTGCACCTTAACTTAAGACACAAAAACTAAACCCTAAAGCATACATACGAGTTAAAGATGGTGAAACCAAACAATTCCATTGTTATGTTTTTCATAGTTGTAGCTTTCGCATATGCATCAATGCTTGTGATTGCTGTCGAAGAAGGCGAACCCAAGCAACTATGGGATCAGTGTCTTACAAAGATTAACCCGAAGTGTGCATTGGATATAGTTGAGGGTATTTTTGGAAACGGGATAGTCTCTGACTCTTGTTGTCCGGAACTTATCAAAGAGGGAAAGTTATGTTACGACACTCTCATCAAATACATGACGAGCAGGCCGATTTACATTGCCCACGAAGCAGAGTATTTGAAAAAGAGTGATGACTTATGGACTCGTTGTGCTGCTATTCCCACGATAGCTTAAGTTTTCCATCATTTATATAATATATATGTGTTATGATTTCGGCTAAGTGAAAAGATATTTCTTTTATTTACGCTTATTCAACGTCATATAAATCATCATATATATTTAAATAACACAAACATTCATGAAATTTATTATTTGTGTAGAAATATTGCAAATTTTCAAATGGCATGTTGATAAGTTTGCATATAATTTTTATGGTGATTCCATTTCATGTTAAAGTTTTGGAAACTCCTCACTTGTTTTACGGTATCATATTATAAAAAATGGAAAAAATATTCTTTTCATATATGTGCAACTTTTGGTATTAAAACAAATATAAGAATGATACGTATAAAATACTACAAACAGAATCAAATAGTATATAAAAACGTATTATCACATACGAAACAAATTATAATACATTGTTAGTTTAATATATATTATTTTGAGAGCTCAATAATATTTAAATAAGGAGAAAAACATGTTTATTTATATTTTCATTTTAATACCAAATCACAATAAAAAACGTATAAGAGATAAGAATATTTTCAATATCTCTTAGGCTTTGCTAAGTAAATAATTATAAAATAAAGATTTTTCTTGGTTGTAAAAAATTATTATTTCTATTTTTTCCATTAGAGGAATTCGTCCAAAATTATGTTTAAATGAGGTTCAAATTTTATCTACCCTTAGGTTAAAAAACATGTTCTTGGACCTAAAGAACATTTTTTTCTAAATAATATTTCAAATCCTTAACTAATTATTAGACGACATGTTTGATTGAGAAGTTGAAAAATAAAAATAAAGAAACCTCTAATTAATAAATAAATCGGGACTATTAAATACAAAATAAGTTTCTTTTTTAAAAAGAGTATGATAACATCAAGATAAACCGAATTGTTTCTTTTCCAGTTCATTATTGAATTTTGTTTTATATAAATAGTAGTCATATTTCATTGGCTCACTAAATAATTAAAAAAAATGATGTAACAAAGATGGCAAAACTCAATTACGGATTGTTATCTTTAATTGTTCGTTTCTGCAAGTTAGTTATGTGCACCTTTATAGGTTGCTCATCAATTTATTCTTTGTAAGATGTTTCATAACTTTACCTTTTTATTCTTTGATGTGTATAAAAACACTACGTATATCTCTCTCTTTTATCGGAGTATTTGGTCACAGTTTCTTAGGGATCGAGTATCCGAGTTTTGGATACTCGTAGAATGAGCAAAAGACTCGGGTACTCGGCCGTTGCGAGTTGAGGTGAGACATACATGATCTAAAGAACGCGCATTGAAGCGTCACGAAGGTAAACCATAATCGCCCTCGCCACATCTCGAACACTCGAAGCTCTACTTTTGTCATTGTGATTTAAAAAAAAACTAAAAAACGAGTTTCGAAATAACACCAAATGATCACCTCTTCATCCTCTCGTTGTTTCCTTACGCTCACAGCTTCTCGTCGCCTTTATCTCGAGTCTCGTCTCTTCATCCCGCGTGACTTCATGCTCCCTCATTGGCTTGCCCTCTCGCTCCTCATACTTGTTTCGGGTTACCAATGAGTATAGATCATAATCACTCAATAAAATTTGTGGCTCAAAATTCCAGATTTCACATACCTAGACTCATACTTAACTTGGTCGAATACCTCAATTTCGAATATCACGAGATAATTATTGTATGTATCTGAATTTTTGGTACCACTTCCATCCTTCTTTCGTCTTGTTTTACTTTCCTATTTGTTTTTAAACTAGATAAAATTTTGCATGCAATAGATAAAAAATGGAACGAAAATCTATATAATTGAGTATTTCTCGTTTTGGATGCCGATTTGTTTCCTACTAAATAATATATCATGACCAATATATAAATATTTGGGCACATGCCCCATTTATTAATTAAAATTTTGAATTTTCTTCTAAAATTTTAGATAAAATTTTTAATTTCTCTCGGTCTAAAAATATATTTACCCTTATATAAACCTTTTTATGGTTATATATTTTTATTAAATTTTTATATTTTATATGTATATTAATATTATTGCCTACTCTTATAAATTTGTTTGGCTC
>NW_010970575.1:124459-128880 GCF_000463585.1 Tarenaya hassleriana | reverse complement strand
TCAATTTCGAATATCACGAGATAATTATTGTATGTATCTGAATTTTTGGTACCACTTCCATCCTTCTTTCGTCTTGTTTTACTTTCCTATTTGTTTTTAAACTAGATAAAATTTTGCATGCAATAAATAAAAAATGGAACGAAAATCTGTATAATTGAGTATTTCTCGTTTTGGATGCCGATTTGTTTCCTACTAAATAATATATCATGACCAATATATAAATATTTGGGCACATGCCCCATTTATTAATTAAAATTTTGAATTTTCTTCTAAAATTTTAGATAAAATTTTTAATTTCTCTCGGTCTAAAAATATATTTACCCTTATATAAACCTTTTTATGGTTATATATTTTTATTAAATTTTTATATTTTATATGTATATTAATATTATTGCCTACTCTTATAAATTTGTTTGGCTCTGCCCTTAGTGAGTCATATAATCGAAAAATAAATTATCATTGTCACGCGAATCCGTTGGATCATTGAAGTTAATCTTGAAGTTTCAGTTCGCTTGTACATAAGTAATTTCACATATAGGAATGACTATTTGATGAGAACGTTAGAAATTAAATCAAAGAAACTTCTTAATAAATACCATGAGAGTTAATAAAATAATTATTATGTGAAGTTTCCGTTATAATTTTTCATGCCTTATAAAGAGGATCCTATTTCATTTTCACATAAGTCAAACAAGACGGCCTTTGTTGCACCTTAACTTAAGACACAAAAACTAAACCCTAAAGCATACATACGAGTTAAAGATGGCGAAACTAAACAATTCCATGGTTATGTTTTTCGTAGTTGTAGCTTTCGCATATGCATCAATGCATGTGATTGCTGTCGAAGAAGGCGAACCCAAGCAACTATGGGATCAGTGTCTTACCAAGATTAACCCGAAGTGTGCATTGGATATAGTTGAGGGTATTTTTGGGAACGGGACGGTCTCTGACTCTTGTTGTCCGAAACTTATCAAAGAGGGGAAGTTGTGTTATGACACTCTCATCAAATACATGACGAGCAGGCCGATTTACATTGCCCACGAAGCAGAGTATTTGAAAAAGAGTGATGACTTATGGATTCGTTGTGCTGCTATTCCCACTATAGCTTAAGTTTTCCATCATTTATATAATATATGTGTTATGATTTCTGTAACGATCCAAAATCCGGTCTTTCGGAAACCATTGAATCGTCACGTAGGTTTTAAAAAGAAAGATTCAGTTTATTCTTAATACCATACTATCATCTCAAAATCTGCAGCGGAAGTCTCAATAATGAAATTCTAACATAAGTCTAAAAATACTGAACTCATAAAAATAAAAATTTAAAACAATGTGTCTCTTGCAACTACCAAGTCCTACCACTTGATCTGCTTCACCTTTCACCTGTGGGGAAAAAGGAAGGGGTGAGCTACGCGAATAGCTCAGTGAAGTTGCAAGACTATAAACCTTGCCTCCGTACCCAACACAGACAATCAAATAGAAAACAAATTCAATCAACATTCAACTCAAGCAAAACTCAATCTATTAATTCACGTTCTTCTATTGACTGTTCTTTATTCGATTCTTTAAAACGAATCCAGACTCTAGGACCATTCAGTACCCCTCAGACTTAGCTCAAAACTCTTTTATAAAACAAAACCAAAAATATCGTTATAACCCTCTATGGATCACCGCGGTAGTCGGGGTTATCAAAACACGACCAATAGTAATAACCCTCTACGGATCGCCGCCGTAGTCGGGGGTACCACTCCACATGGCATACGGATCGCCGCCGTACCATGGCCTCAAAACTCAACCAATAGCAATAACCCTCTACGGATCGCCGCCGTAGTCGGGGTTATCACTCCACATGGATCGCTGCCATGCTCGGGTTGTTATCATACCATCACATACGGATCACCGCCGTACCATGGTCTCAAAACTCACTTTTAAAAAATATCTTTAGCACAGTCTGAGGTCACATTCTAGTCTCTAACTCAATTCTTTACTTCTCTCATCTTACCAAACATCACGCCAAAATTTATTTAATATCAAAAGTTCAACTCATTCTAACGGTCTAATAATCTATTAAGAAACGTCATCACATAACATATACGTCATAAGCCATAATCACTCCACAGAAATTTATCAATCATCAATCATCATGCATTATTCATCAATCATCGATTATCAATCATTAATTATCATTCATCAATCATCAATCATCAATCAACATACATCATGAATCCGTAAGAAATTTAAGACGTCTATCCTAAAGTTCTAACCGCATGATATCTACGTTCCCTATCATCATATCTAAGCGAATAGAAGAAAGAGGAGTTCTGTCGAGTTCCCTCACCTCGTTCTAAATGATGAACTCTGAAAGATTCGCTCTAATCCTCGATCCCGTGTTCAATAACCTCGAGATTTTTTTCACCTATAATTAATTAATAATTAATAATCCTAATCAATAATCTATCATTCCAAAACAATTACATTATAATAAAGAAAAAAAAATTAATTAATCGATAAATGTTTTCCGATTAAATCTTTTTTTTTTAAATAAATAAAATATCACTCAGTTTAAAATTCTCAATAAAAATCTCGATTTTTATGTAATGTATTTCAAAATTGATATTAGAAAATTCAAAAGATATAATCTGTGGCACCGGAAAGATTTTACTCGTGACGGTGTGAATGAATCCACATTGTGGAAGAAAATACTAATAATAAAAGAAATAATTAAATAAAAATTAACTTGGTAACGATGATGATGAATATAATAATAATAAAAACAGTAAAAAAAATGGAAAAGTTTAAGGAGAGAGGGTGAGAGTGACTTTAAGAAGAGAGGGTGAGAGTGACGTGAGAGAGTGAGGAGAAATGTGAGTGTGTGAAAGAGAGAGAGTACCTTGTGAGTGTATGAGGGAGAGATAGTACGTGAGATGAGATGGAGAGAAAGGGAGAGGAGAGAGAGAGGAAGAAGACAAAAGAGAGAATGAAAAAAATAAAGAGAATGGTGCAAGTAAGGGAAAGAAAGAGAAAAAAACCTAGATAAAATTGCAATTCAATCTTTTAGTTTTGAAAATTTCTAAATTTATCCTAAATTTCCATTTGACGTTACCAAATCCATGCAAAATAACAGATTTTCTTCAAACTTTTAAAATGATCAAATAACCCCAAATTAAATTTTCTAAATAAAAATTCAATCGTTATAATTCTACCACCCTTAAAAGAAGAATTCGTCCCGAATTCTAGAACGATTTAATATGGTATGTACGGTTTTTATTACCAAAAAGGTGGGGATAACGAGCCTTCATGTCGTCCTCCAACTCCCAAGTCGCATCTCCTCCTTTATGATATGTCCATACGACCTTTACTAGAGGAATTCCTCTTCGCCGCAGTTGTTTAACCTTCCGTTCAACAATCTCGATAGGTTCTTCTTCATAAGTCCTATCCGGTTTTAACTCAAGCGGTTAATAATCAATAATGTGATCAGGGTCAGGATGGTACTTCCGAAGCATGGATACATAAAACACATCATGAACTTGAGTCAACTCTAGAGGTAAGGCAATCTTATAAGCCACTGCTTCTATCTTACTCAATACCTTGAAAGGTCCAATGAATCTGGGTTTTAGTTTTCCCGTCATTCCGAAACGTGCTTTTCCTTTAGTTGCTTGTACTTTGAGAAATACTTCGTCATTTTCTTGAAAAGTTATATCACGTCTATGTTTATCCGCGTAACTTTTCTGTCTATACTGTGCTACCTTCATCTGTTTCTGGATTATCTTAATCTTGTTTATGGTTTCATCCACTATATCAGGACCCAACAATCGTCTTTCCCTGACTTATGTCCAACAAAGAGGTGTCTTACAAGGTCTTCCATATAACGCCTCAAAGGGTGACATCCCGATACTTAAATGAAAACTGTTATTGTAAGCGAATTCCACCAGTGGTAAGTGACGATCCCATTCTCCTCCCCAATCCAATACACACGCACGTAACATATCCTCTAGCGTTTGTATCGTTCTCTCTGATTGTCCATCAGTTTGGGGATGATAAGTTGTACTCAATCGTACCTTAGTGCCCATAGCCTCTTGGAAACTGTTCCAAAATCTCGAAGTAAATCGTGGATCTCTGTCCGACGCAATACTGGTAGGGACTCCATGAAGTCTTACCACCTCTTCTATGTAGACCTGTGCTAAACGAGGCATTGAGAATGTCTTTTTAATTGCGATAAAATGTGCAGACTTAGTTAAACGGTCCACAATAACCCATATCGCATCATTTTCCTTTGGTGTCCTTGGCAAACCAACTACAAAATCCATCGTCACCAAGTCCCATTTAACTAGCTGACACGTTGGACAATGAGTAACAAACTTTGCAATATCCTTTTTCATGCCATGCCAAAGAAAGTACTGCTTCAAATTCCGATACATCTT
>NW_010970575.1:114675-124392 GCF_000463585.1 Tarenaya hassleriana | reverse complement strand
TAGGCACATAAGCACGACCTCTCAATAGTATCAACCCATCATTGGAAGTGGAATAACCTGCCCTTGTAAAATCTTCGGGTTTTTCCATCTATTCTTTCATCTTTTCATCTGTTTCTTGAGCCATCTTCACCTTTTCAAGCCATAGCACTAGTTTCCAATCCATCTCTATTTTTTTTAGCTGATATCTGCATTAAACTCAATTGAGTCGTTAGATCACTTGCCAGTCTCAAAATCGATAACTCAACTTTCTTTCTACTCAAGGCATCTGCAATCACATTAGCTTTGCCGGAATGGTAGGCAATATCCACATCATAATCTGCCACTAGTTCCATCCACCTGTGTTGTCTCAAATTAAGTTCCTTTAACGAGAACACATACTTGAAACTCTTATGGTCAGTATATACTTGAACCTTTTCTCCGTACAGGTAGGATCTCCAAATCTTGAGTGCAAAAATCACTGCTGCAAGTTCTAAATCATGAGTAGGGTAGTTTTCTTCATCTTTTCGCAGTTGGCATGATGCATAAGCAATAACTCGGTCTTCTTGTATCAACACGCATCCTAACCCTTGGTGAGAGGCATCACTATACACCACAAAAGGTTTTTTCGACTTTGGTAATGCCAAAATTGGAGCTGATATCAATCGCTTCTTCAACTCTTCAAAACTTATCTCGCATTTTTCGTCCCATTCAAACTTCACACCCTTTCCCGTCAATCTCGTCAATGGCTTAGATAGGTTGGCAAAACCCTTTACAAATTTCTGTAATCCCCAGCCAATCCGAGGAAGTTTCGAATCTCTGTAGCATTAGACGGTCTCACCCAATCAACTATAATCGACACTTTGGATGGATCTACTTTCACTCATTCCGCAGATACCACATGCCCCAAAAATCCTACCTCTTGCATCCAAAAGTCACACTTACTGAGCTTTGCATATAACTTTTATCTCCTTAAGCGTTCCAACACCTTCTCCAAATGTATCATATGGTCCTCACGAGATTTAGAGTACACAAGGATGTCATCAATGAAGATGATAACAAACTCATCCAAATAATCACTGAATGTTGTGTTCATTAACTCCATAAAAACTGTAGATGCATTAGTAAGTCCACACGGCATGGCAACAAATTCAAAGTATCCATACCTTGTTCTGAAAGACATTTTCTTTATGTCATCATCTAGAATACGTATCTAGTGATAACCTGATCATAAATCAATCTTTGAAAAACAACTAGCACCTTCAAAATGTTCCAATAGTTCATCAATCCTTGGAAGTGGTTACTTGTTCTTTATTGTTACTTGATTCAATTCTCGATAATCGATGCATAATCTCATACTCCCATATTGCTTCTTAACAAATAGTGCAGGAGCACCCCAAGGAGAAGTACTAGATCTTATAAAACCTTTTCCAAACAACTCCACCGATTGTTTCTTTAACTCAACCATTTCTGAAACAACCATACGATAAGGGGATTTAGATATAATCAACTCCTTGTCTCAACTCAATAGAAAAAGATATCTCTTTCATAGAAGGTATTCCATATAGATTTTCTGGAAAAACATCAGGAAAATCTTAACAACCGATATGTCTTTCAGTCTACTTGATATTTTCGGTCCATTTAATTCCACTATAGCCAAATATGTCTCACTTCCTTATTGAAGGAGTCGCTTTACACGCACCATTGAATTGAAATGCAGATATAAAGTCTTCCTTTCACCTTCAAACTGTGATATTAGAGATTCTTTTTGTTCAAAATAAACTTTACCTCTCTTACAATCTAAATCAGCTCGATGATATGATAACTAATCCATACCCAAAATCACATCATACCCCTTGATTGGTACCACTATCAGATCAATCATGGAAGTCATGTATACCAATCATGATCAATACGTCACGAATCATTCCTTTCGATTCCATTGCCTCTCCACCAGGAGTATGAACCAATATTCTACCACTATTAATATCAGGTGCAATCTCCATGTGATCTATGTGTGCGGGCGAAATAAAACTGTGTCACCCCTGTATAAAAAAGGATGCGTGTTTCTTCATCTCCAGTACTCAATGTACCTATGATTACTGTTGTTTCTTTTTCATCTCGCTGCTCAGTTCCTAGTATATAGACTTGAGACTTCACCACTTGTCTCTTGGAAGCTAGAAGTTGTGGTGGTGGTCTTTGTTCATTCCTTTTTGGTGCTTCCCTTTCCAACTTAGGACAAACGCTTCTGTAGTGTAAAACCTTTTTACAACGGTAACAAGTGATGAGGAACAATATACGTTCGACTAAATGGTGATTTCCACAACATGAGTACATTGTAATCCCAACTACGTAAGGGTGAATAAGAGCCTTTACCGTACTCTTGTCATCATGGACTAGGTGTTGGTCTCGATCTTACGTTTTGTTCTCTCATTTTGTTAAGTCATATCCATTATCTTTGGCATCGAATTGCTTTTTTTTTTTAAAAAAAAAGATCAAACTGCTTTGAGAGAAGAACGAAGTCCCTTTGCAAGCTCTTTAATCTTTAAGG
Source organism: Tarenaya hassleriana (assembly GCF_000463585.1). Classification (NCBI taxonomy): domain Eukaryota; kingdom Viridiplantae; phylum Streptophyta; class Magnoliopsida; order Brassicales; family Cleomaceae; genus Tarenaya; species Tarenaya hassleriana. Next base: position 121,865 of record NW_010970575.1, on the reverse strand, counting down.
TCTCCAACTAAGACATCTCACCTCTATATCTAGACAACTCATTGCATTTCTTTACTTACTCTCTATTATACAATGTCCTCGTTGAAGGCTAATAAGTCTCATTGTCATCTCCTTTTATATTCCAATCCAGTAATACTTATTTCGGAAGACATATCTCCCCTCCTTTAGGATTGGACATCCTCGTCCATGACCATATGTCATCCTCATTCACATTATGGAAAAACTCTATTAGAATGGTTACATTAACCAGGATTAATTCCTTAACAAAAACTAATGGTTGTTTGAAGTCCCACGGAAAGACCAGGCTCTGATACCATCTGTAACGACCCAAAATCTGGTCTTTCGGAAACCATTGAATCGTCACGTAGGTTTTAAAAAGAAAGATTCGGTTTATTCTTAATACCATATTATCATCTCAAAATCTGCAGCGGAAGTCTCAATAATGAAATTCTAACATAAGTCTAAAAATACTGAACTCATAAAAATAAAAATTTAAAACAACATGTCTCTTGCAACTACCAAGTCCTACCACTTGATCAGCTTCACCTTTCACCTGTGGAGAAAAAGGAAGGGGTGAGCTACGCGAATAGCTCAGTGAAGTTGAAATGAAATTCTAACATAAGTCTAAAAATACTGAACTCATAAAAATAAAAATTTAAAACAACATGTCTCTTGCAACTACCAAGTCCTACCACTTGATCAGCTTCACCTTTCACCTGTGGAGAAAAAGGAAGGGGTGAGCTACGCGAATAGCTCAGTGAAGTTGAAAGACTATAAACCTCGCCTCCGTACCCAACATAGACAATCAAATAGAAAACAAATTCAATCAACATTCAACTCAAGCAAAACTCAATCTATTAATTCACGTTCTTCTACTGACTATTCTTTATTCGATTCTTTAAAACGAATCCAGACTCTAGGACCATTCAGTACCCCTCAGACTTAGCTCAAAACTCTTTTATAAAACAAAACAAAAAATATCGTTATAACCCTCTACGGATCGCCGCAGTAGTCGGGGTTATCAAAACACGACCAATAGTAATAACCCTCTACGGATCGCCGCCGTAGTCGGAGTTACCACTCCACATAGATCGCTGCCATGCCCGGCCCATCTTTCCAAACATCCTGCCAAAGCTACGGATCACCGCCGTAGTCGGGGTTATCACTCCACATGGATCGCTGCCATGCTCGGGTTGTTATCATACCATCACATACGGATCATCGTCGTACCATGGTCTCAAAACTCACTTTTAAAATATCTTTAGCACAGTCTGAGGTCACATTCTAGTCTCTAACTCAATTCTTTACTTCTCTCATCTTTCCAAACATCACGCCAAAATTTATTTAATATCAAAAGTTCAACTCATTCTAACGGTCTAATAATCTATTAAGAAACGTCATCACATAACATGTACGTCATAAGCCATAATCACTCCACAGAAATTTATCAATCATCAATCATCATGCATTATTCATCAATCATCGATTATCAATCATTAATCATCATTCATCAATCATCAATCATCAATCATCAATCAACATACATCATGAATCCGTAAGAAATTTAAGACGTCTATCCTAAAGTTCTAACCGCATGATATCTACGTTCTCTATCATCATATCTAAGCGAATAGAAGAAAGAGGAGTTCTGTCGAGTTCCCTCACCTCGTTCTAAATGATGAACTCTGAAAGATTCGCTCTAATCCTCGATCCTGTGTTCAATAACCTCGAGATTTTCTTCACCTATAATTAATTAATAATTAATAATTTAATAATCCTAATCAATAATCTATCATTCCAAAACAATTACATTATAGTAAAGAAAAAAAATTAATTAATCGATAAATGTTTTCCGATTAAATCTTTTTTTTAAAATAAATAAAATATCACTCAGTTTAAAATTCTCAATAAAAATCTCGATTTTTATGTAATGTATTTCAAAATTGATATTAGAAAATTCAAAAGATATAATCTGTGGCACCGGAAAGATTTTACTCGTGACGGTGTGAATGAATCCACATTGTGGAAGAAAATACTAATAATAAAATAAATAATTAAATAAAAATTAACTTGGTAACGATGATGATGATAATGATGATGATGAATATAATAATAATAAAAACAGTAAAAAAAATGGAAAAGTTTAAGGAGAGAGGGTGAGAGTGATGTGAGAGAGTGAGGAGAGATGTGAGTGTGTGAAAGAGAGAGAGTACCTTGTGAGTATATGAGGGAGAGAGAGTACGTGAGATGAGATGGAGAGAAAAGGAGAGGAGAGAGAGAGGAAGAAGACAAAAGAGAGAATGAAAAAAATAAAGAGAACGGCGCAAGTAAGGTAAAGAAAGAGAAAAAAACCTAGATAAAATTGCAATTCAATCTTTTAGTTTTGAAAATTTCTAAATTTATCCTAAATTTCCATTTGATGTTACCAAATCCATGCAAAATAACAGATTTTCTTCAAACTTTTAAAATGATCAAATAACCCCAAATTAAATTTTCTAAATAAAAATTCAATCGTTATAATTTCGGCTAAGTGAAAAGATATTTCTTTTATTTATGCTTATTCAACGTCATATAAATCATCATATATATTTAAATAACACAAACATTCATGAAATTTATTATTTGTGTAGAAATATTGCAAATTTTCAAATGGCATGTTGTTAAGTTTGCAAAGAGGTAAAAAGAATAGAGTATGTAGTTTACCACTTACACATGGGGATGTCCATTTAAGTTTGCTCGGGTACAGTCTATATGACTGGTTTTGTACATTCTGAGAACCTCAAAGTATGAATACCAAATCACATTTTATCAAAAAAAAAAGTTTGCATATAATTTTTATGGTGATTCCATTTCATGTTAAAGTTTTGGAAACTGCCTCATTTGTTTTACGGTATCATATTATAAAAAATGGAAAAAATATTCTTTTCATATATGTGCAACCTTTAGTATTAAAACAAATATAAGAATGATATGTATAAAATACTACAAACAGAATCAAATAGTATATAAAAACGTATTATCACATATGAAACAAATTATAATACATTGTTAGTTTAATATATATTATTTTGAGAGCTCAGTAATATTTAAATAAGGAGAAAAACATGTTTATTTATATTTTGATTTTAATACCAAATCACAATAAAAAAACGTATAAGAGATAAGAATTTTTTCAATATCTCTTAGGCTTTGCTAAGTAAATAATTATAAAATAAAGATTTTTCTTGGTTGTAAAACATTATTATTTCTATTTTTTCCATTAGAGGAATTCGTCCAAAATTATGTTTAAATGAGGTTCGAATTTTATCTACCCTTAGGTTAAAAAACATGTTCTTGGACCTAAAGAACATTTTTTTTCTAAATAATATTTCAAATCCTTAACTAATTATTAGACGACATGTTTGATTGAGAAGTTGAAAAATAAAAATAAAGAAACCTCTAATTAATAAATAAATCGGGACTATTAAATACAAAATAAGTTTCTTTTTTAAAAAGAGTATGATAACATCAAGATAAACCGAATTGTTTCTTTTCCAGTTCATTATTGAATTTTGTTTTATATAAATAGTAGTCATATTTCATCGGTTCACTAAATAATTAAAAAAAATGATGTAACAGAGATGGCAAAACTCAATTACGGATTGTTATGTTCTATTAACTGCTACAATAAAAATTGAAATACCGGTTTAGCTTAAACTTATTGCAACTTTTGGTTTAATTTTTTGTTTCTGCAAGTTAGTTATGTGCACCTTTATAGGTTGCTCATCAATTTATTCTTTGTAGGATGTTTCATAACTTTTCCTTTTTTATTTTTTGATGTGTATAAAAACACTACATATATCTCTCTTTTTTATCGGAGTATTTGGTCACAGTTTCTTAGGGATCGAGTATCCGAGTTTTGGATACTCGTGGAATGAGCAAAAGACTCGGGTACTCGGCCGTTGCGAGTTGAGGTGAGACATACATGGTCTAAAGAACATGCATTGAAGCGTCACCAAGGTAAACCATAATCGCCCTCGCGACATCTCGAACACTCGAAGCTCTACTTTTGTCGCTGTGATTTAAAAAAAAACTAAAAAACGAGTTTCAAAAGTATCACCAAATGATCACCTCTTCATCCTCTCGTTGTTTCCTCACGCTCACGGTTTCTCGTCGCCTTTATCTTGAGTCTCGTCTCTTCATCCCGCGTGACTTCATGCTCTCTCATTGGCTTGCCCTCTCGCTCCTCGTACTTGTTTCGGGTTACCAATGAGTATAGATCATAATCACTCAATAAAATTTGTGGCTCAAAATTCCAGATTTCACATACCTAGACTCATACTTAACTTGGTCGAATACCTCAATTTCGAATATCACGAGATAATTATTGTATGTATCTGAATTTTTGGTACCACTTCCATCATTCTTTCGTCTTGTTTTACTTTCCTATTTGTTTTTAAACTAGATAAAATTTTGCATGCAATAAATAAAAAATGGAACGAAAATCTGTATAATTGAGTATTTCTCGTTTTGGATGCCGATTTGTTTCCTACTAAATAATATATCATGACTAATATATAAATGTTTGGGCACATGCCCCATTTATTAATTAAAATTTTGAATTTTCTTCTAAAATTTTAGATAAAATTTTTAATTGCTCTCGGTCTAAAAATATATTTACCCTTATATAAACCTTTTTATGGTTATATATTTTTATTAAATTTTTATATTTTATATGTATATTAATATTATTGCCTACTCTTATAAATTTATTTGGCTCCGCCCTTAATGAGTCATATAATCGAAAAATGAATTATCATTGTCACGCGAATCCGTTGGATCATTGAAGTTAATCTTGAAGTTTTAGTTCGCTTGTACATAAGTAATTTCACATATAGGAATGACTATTTGATGAGAACGTTAAGAAAAATGAATTATCATTGTCACGCGAATCCGTTGGATCATTGAAGTTAATCTTGAAGTTTTAGTTCGCTTGTACATAAGTAATTTCACATATAGGAATGACTATTTGATGAGAACGTTAAAAATTAAATCAAAGAAACTTCTTAATAAATACCATGAGAGTTAAGAAAATAATTATTATGTGAAGTTTCCGTTATAATTTTTCATGCCTTATAAAGAGGATCCTATTTCATTTTCACATAAGTCAAACAAGACGGCCTTTGTTGCACCTTAACTTAAGACACAAAAACTAAACCCTAAAGCATACATACGAGTTAAAGATGGCGAAACTCAACAATTCCATGGTTATGTTTTTCGTAGTTGTAGCTTTCGCATATGCATCAATGCATGTGATTGCTGTCGAAGAAGGCGAACCCAAGCAACTATGGGATCAGTGTCTTACCAAGATTAACCCGAAGTGTGCATTGGATATAGTTGAGGGTATTTTTGGAAACGGGACGGTCTCTGACTCTTGTTGTCCAGAACTTATCAAAGAGGGAAAGTTGTGTTACGACACTCTCATCAAATACATGACGAGCAGGCCGATTTACATTGCCCACGAAGCAGAGTATTTGAAAAAGAGTGATGACTTATGGATTCGTTGTGCTGCTATTCCCACGATAGCTTAAGTTTTTCATCATTTATATAATATATGTGTTATGATTTCGGCTAAGTGAAAAAATATTTCTTTTATTTACGCTTATTCAACGTCATATAAATCATCATATATATTTAAATAACACAAACATTCATGAAATTTATTATTTGTGTAGAAATATTGCAAATTTTCAAATGGCATGTTGATAAGTTTGTATATAATTTTTATGGTGATTCCATTTCATGTTAAAGTTTTGGAAACTGCCTCAGTTGTTTTACAGTATCATATTATAAAAAATGAAAAAAATATTCTTTTCATATATGTGCAACTTTTGGTATTAAAACAAATATAAGAATGATACGTATGAAATACTACAAACAGAATCAAATAGTATATAAAAACGTATTATCACATACGAAACAAATTATAATACATTTTTAGTTTAATATATATTATTTTGAGAGCTCAGTAATATTTAAATGAGGAGAAAAACATGTTTATTTATATTTTTATTTTAATACCAAATCACAATAAAAAAACTGTAAGAGATAAGAATTTTTTCAACATCTATTAGGCTTTGCTAAGTAAATAATTATAAAATAAAGATTTTTCTTGGTTGTAAAAAATTATTATTTCTATTTTTTCCATTAGAGGAATTCGTCCAAAATTATGTGTAAATGAGGTTCAAATTTTATCTACCCTTTTCACCATCTCGCCTCACTAAGATAATCTAGCACGTACAACGAGGGTATGTCCCGTGATATAGACGATCAAAGCCTTGACGAGTGCTCTACTAGTGGGTGGTATGAAGCTTAAATTCAATCCAATCGTGTTCAAGCTAAGAGATAACCTTTTCTCTATCTTGTTTCACTTAAGATAATCTGGCACGCACAGCTAGAGCATGTCCCGTGACACAGACTATCAAAAGTTTAACAAGTGCTCCCTGACGATCAAAGACGTTATTGTTTGAGGGGTTTAAATTTTGAGAACAACTATTGTTCTTTAATGTTCTGACAACTATTGTTTAGTTTTATTTTGATGTATTTAGAAACATTTTACACTCAATACATCACTCATACGCATAGTTTCTTAAACTATTTCAATATGTCATGCATTACAACAATGATATATCCAGAAACATTTTCTTACGTCATATATCATTTTAAACAGTTCCACAACCATTTTCGTGCAAGTGGTGTTAGGTCCAAATCTAATCGGGAAACAAATTTCAAACCATTTTGAAATCCTACAGTTCGTTATAAGTATCATTACATATATGCTAACCATGCTCTGATACCACTGTTGGGTTTTTCCAGGCTTAGTGCCACGGTTCCCGACCTGACACTAACCTAGTTCTAGGATCTAAGCGCAGCGGAAATTAAATTCATAATTTAATTAATCCTAGAATAGGAAAACACTAAGCATCGTGCATAAATGTAATAATAAACAAAAACGAATAATAAAGATCTCGAAGAGAGATACTCACCTCAAAGGCGAGACGGAGCCAAACGGTGATGGGCAAAACAGCCACTGAGAGTCGTCACAAAGGGCAACGACCTCTACGGTATCCACACCACGGGTTGGATCAAACAATTGGATCTGGCCTGCTAGGGCCTAAAATCAGTTGCTAGTCCGGAGAGGTTCCTGAGAG
>NW_010970575.1:110938-114488 GCF_000463585.1 Tarenaya hassleriana | reverse complement strand
GGTTACTATTCACCGACACTATTCACGGTTACTATTCATAGTCACTATTCATAGTCACTATTCACCGTTCGGTTGAATTACATTAATTCGACCGAATTTCCACACCGTTTTATGTTTCGATTAAATTACATTAATTCAACCGAATTTGACCAAATTCGGACGAGTTACACTTACTCGATCGAGTTCAACAAACATTTTGTTTCAGACTTCGCTTTGTCAGTTTTTACATTCCAACCCTTCGTGTGTGACCCTGTAGGCTCATTCAATGTGATCGTGATCTCGAAACACTATTTCGACTCATTGATTGTAGGTGGTCTCTAGCAAGACACTACAACCCTCACATTGATAGAGTTAGTGATCCACTAACAGAGCAGTAATAGTTCTTACTACGATCCTTTTGACACACGATATCCTATGTCGAACATAAGGCATGGATCTAGCCACCTTATCAGGTTCGACTGCTTTCTCATCCATGAGATAACTGAACATAATAGATGACATTCATCTAAGCGTGGTCACGCATTTCACAGTTCATCTCACTCGAGGGGCCCAGCGATATTTCTCTCGTAATGAGAGGGTCAAAATCCCTTCCGACTATCTATTATCCTCCACATGTCTCATAACGAACCTGAGCACAATCATTATAGTTATCCTATTACGGATAACGTTTGACTGAGTCAGAGCACGTTACTCCTCATGTCGGATACATATAGATATCTCCGGTTTGAGGATCCAGTAGCGAACCATCACATGAGATTCAAGTCATGACTCATGTCCATGTGACAATCTCATGCGGGTCATCCAGTCACTTGTTCCAAACAAGTACTCATGATCGTGATCTATATCTAATAATCATAATCATCATAATGATCATCTATCACGCCTCATGCTAGTCTTAGCTCATCATCGTTCCCACGATGAGATCAACTAGGGAATTTAGAATTATTTCTATAAATAATTCATGGATTTCATCATACAACAAATATGCAAATCGTATAATGAAAATTTTAATTCATTCCACAAATGAATTAATTACAAAAGTCTCATATATAGATTAACTAGAGTATTACAACCTTCAGAAGTTCCAGACCAAAGGGTACCCGGATGATTCTCAATTTTTGATGGAAGATAGGGGTATTAAAGAGGATTCAAAAGAGCCAAACCAACCTTGAATCTACCACGTTTTGACCTTGCGCAAGGGTGACATACACATACATGCGCAGAAGGCAATACTCTCGGACGCACCAAGAAGAAGATGCAAAATAAAACTCGATTTCTTATCAATTCAAAGTATGATCATTTTTTACATACAAAGGCCTTTAAATAGGCTAGAAACACAGAAAAAGTACAAAGAAAATTCATGCATAAGGAGGAGCTAACACAATACTAAAGAAAGGTAGTGGAAAATAACACCATTAAGTAAAGAAAAAGTGGGAAGTACTGATCTTATGATTCTGATTTCATAATCAAACACAATAATACGGCCAATCAAATGAGAACAGAAAGTTAGCATGAAGACCGACAGACCAACCCCGAATGAACTGGACGATACATGAATCAACATCGCCCAAAACATACATCGATTTTGGCCTATTGTAGGACAACACTTAAAACTTCGTGGGCTAACCTATGGGCTTACAAGGAGATATTTTAGAATTGTATTCTCCACGTAGGATTTCCGTTTATCTACGTGACGGTTATTTGACGGTAGGTATTTTTTGGCCAATAATTTAAAAGTATATGATTTATTTGGAGAAAAATCAATTGTACATGTGTTATTCAATAATTAAAAAAGTACAAGTATTAAATTGAGATAAGAAAAAAGTATAGGTATTTTACGGCAATTCTCCCTTTTTTTATAATAATAATAACAATACACAAGAGAATATGATAAATTTCCATAACAAAAAAGGCAAAGCATAAGCGAGTGAAAATTTCTTTTACCAGATACCGAAATATGATCATTTTTTACATATAAAGGCCTTTAAATAGGCTAGAAACACAGAAAAAGTACAAAGAAAATTCGTGCATAAGGAGGAGCTAACACAATACTAAAGAAAGGTAGTGGAAAATAACACCATTAAGTAAAGAAAAAGTGGGAAGTTGATGGAAGTGGATGGCCTACGTCTTGCAATATTTTAGGAGCCTTAAATAAGGTCTTCATGAGGTTGAAATCATGTAGAAGACTTCCCAAATTTGTGCTTGATAAGGGCTGGCCGAAATTTGGTACAAATGTAGCACCATATCCTCTCCAATGGGATGATATCTTCTTGGACTTGTGCATAATACTTTTGGGCTCTTTGGGCTTTGATATGCAGTCCATTTATTGAGAATACAATTCTAAAATATCTCCTTGTAAGCCCATAGGTTAGCCCACGAAGTTTTAAGTGTTGCCCTACAATAGGCCAAAATCGATGTATGTTTTGGGCGATGTTGATTCATGTATCGTCCAGTTCATTCGGGGTTGGTCTGTCGGTCTTCATGCTAACTTTCTGTTCTCATTTGATTGGCCGTATTATTGTGTTTGATTATGAAATCAGAATCATAAGATCAGTTTCCCAAATTCACACATGGAATATATATTGTGACACTCGTAACCCGTATACAGCAAACAGGTTGTGCTACATGGACAAATCGAGAAGATAACTCAATAAAATGGAAGCAAAAATGTGAAATCCAAAAACACTTTTTGAAAGAGAGTAGACAGCGGAAATAACTTACGCGATACATGTCGCAAAACACACATGTCCGAATGTTAGTTATTACAACCGTAGGAAATATGGGAAACACAAGCCCCGTAGTTTAATTACAAAACCCGTACATGATGTTGATTCTCTCAAGTCGTCACCGCCCTGCAGCTTGATCCGACCCGGACCAGAGTCTGGTCCGGCGGATCAAGCCTGTTTTTGACCAAAAATGGTCCAGTTGACCAACGAAGAAGGAGGCGGACCAAGTGAGAAAAAGTTCTGGTCCGGGGCTGACCAAAAGTCAGTCTGCCGGACCAGACGTGCCCAGAAGCCAAAATCACCGACGGACCAAGGATAAATGGGACGAACCACAGACGAGAACTGGTCCAGGGCTGACCAAAAGTTAGTCCGCCGGACCAGACCTGGAAAAAAAGAATTTCCACGATGAACCAAAGAAACGGGCCGAGAACGAACGACACGTCTTGGTCGGGACCTGACCAGCAGTGGTTAGGGGCAGACCTGACATGGAAAATGAATTAAGGAAAACCAAAAAGGATCAAGATGGTGAGGGTGTGGAATACGAGAGTGTCTCGTGCATGATTGTTTGGGGTAAAAATGCATGGTGTTAAACAGTGTGCCATAGGGTTTAGCTCGTATGGAATCCACCATAAGGTTTAGCACTCAACACTAGTCAAGTCCCATGACTAGGAGCGTCTGCCACGCCCGTAACCCGTGTGACGTTGGTCGTCATGTCGCACACGACTTTAATATAATAACTACCATATGGAATCCACCATAGGGTACAGCCCGTATGGAATCCACCAAAGGGTTTAGCTCGTATGGAATCCACCATAAGGTTTAGC
>NW_010970575.1:107714-110407 GCF_000463585.1 Tarenaya hassleriana | reverse complement strand
ACTTTTTCTCACTTGGTCCGCCTCCTTCTTCGTTGGTCAACTGGACCATTTTTGGTCAAAAACAGGCTTGATCCGCCGGACCAGACTCTGGTCCGGGTCGGATCAAGCTTCCTCAGCTTCTTCCCGTCGGTCTGGCGGACTAAAACAATTTTCCGGACTTGGTCCGGAGCTGACCAGTTCCTGGTCCGGCAGACCAAAACTGGGCAGATCACTCGTTCGCGTTTTTAAGGTTTTTGGTCCGACTTCGATCGCTCATATCTCCCTCATTTCTTATCCAAAACGTGCACCTTCATTTCTAAATGTTCATTGAGATGTTCTCTTTGATATCCAATCAATAGATTGTTTTAAAATTTTGCCTATATGTTGAAAAATGGTTCGTAACCTCTGTACGTCGCAAAATCGCGACTCTGCAATTTCCAGTTTTTTCTCAGTTTTCATTCGCTCATATCTCCTTCGTCTCTCAACCAAATTGAGTATCGTTTGTTTTTAAATTCACATTGAAATGTCATCTTTCAAGCTCAAGCAACCAATCATTGAGATATCACGATCACACGATGAAAACGAGAGTACACAAAAGTAACTCAAGCCACTCACCTTGTTCTTGAGCTTTGGTGAGCTTTGTCCGAGGTTTGGTGAGCTCCCTGTGGCTCCTCATGACGTGAGAAGCTCTAAGTCACGTCTGGGCATGCCCCTCTTGGTCTCTCCGAGATCCTTTCTCCCCCTTTCTTCTCTTTTCTATCCATTTTTCTCTCTTTCTCTTCTCTCCTCTGTTCTGTCTGAAACTCTAACCCACTCTACCAGATCGGCGGTGGGCTTATGAACTTGACACGTGCCAATATCCTAAAGCGAGTGGACTATAAGCGCTGGAATAGCACGTATTGGTGGGCTTGCCTCCCTCGATACGTTGAACACCCTTTGAATAACGCATTGTGAGCCTTTATTTAGTTTATGGGTCCGAATTGACGGAATGAGCCTTTGTAAGAACAGATGTAACGTTTAGCAATATTAACCAGACCACCAATTGAGCCCGAGTCCCGAAACCCGGCTCGGTCCAACCCGTAAAATATCGGACTTCAGGCCGAGGTTTCTTGATCCGAAAAAATCTGGCTTTCGGACCGGGCTCGAATCGGGTTTTGGACCCGAGTCGGATCACACCTGAAAGCCCGAAAATTTAAAAAGAAAAAAAATAAAAATTTACAAAGGAAAACCCGCGGACCAGTCCGGCCCGGCCCAACCTGAGCCTGGAGTGCATAGAGTCGGGTTTCAGATTTAATTATATAGGCACGAAAAAATCGTGCCGGTCCGGGCCCGAGTCCGAAACCTCTGAGCCGAGTGCGGGCTCGGGCCGGACCGGTCCGATTGACATCCCTAAACCAGACCACAGGCTATCACACACAAGTTACTCGGCAAAAATGATAATAATATTCAAAAGAATCCACAATTTCTTCCAAATCATTATATCGTTCAATTTTTTTTAGGGAGAATCCTCGTAAAATACCTGTACTTTTTCCTCGTCTCAATTTAATACCTGTACTTTTTTAATTATTGAATAATACATGTACAATTGATTTTTCTCCAAATAATACCTATACTTTAAATTATTGGCTAAAAAATACATACCGTTAAATAACTGCCACGTAGACAAACAAAAATCCTACGTGGCGGCAAAATTCTCATTATCTCTCCTAATCATCGCGTCATGTCATCGCCATATATATATACATATATACATATATTTATATATTGATATGTATGTATATATATCGCATGTATATATGCATATGCATATATATATATATATGTATGTATTTATATATGTATGTATTTATATATGTATGTGTTTATATGTATGTATGTATATGTATATATATGTATTGATATATATATATATGCGCTTATATATATGTATATGTATATGTGCATATATATGTGTGTATATATATATATATGTATATGTATATATATATGTATATGTATGTATTGATATATATATATATTTATATATGTGTGCATGTATTTATATGTATGTATATGTGTATATATATACATATATATGTGTGTATATATGTATATGTATGTATGTACATGTATATATATGTATTGATATATATATATATGTGTGTGTATGTATATATATATATGTATATTTATATATGTATTGATATATATGTGTGTGTATGTATATATATGTATATTTATATATGTATTGGTGTAAATATATGTGTGTGTTTTTATGTATGTATATATGTTTATGTATATATGTACTACACCGAAACCCATAACCAAGCATGTAACAGCCCGTGACCGCTACGAATTGTCGAAATTGCCCCCACACATCAATCCGATACCTTTCAGCGTGTTTTGTCCTCATTCGCACGCATACCGAGACACTTCCCAGTAGGTCACCCATCCTGAGATTGCTCCAGAGTCAGCACGCTTAACTTTGAAGTTCTCTCGGGATAGACAACCAAAAAGGTAGGTGCACCTTGTTGCTATGAGTAGCTCAACTAATTCTTTTATGTTATCTTAGACCGTATAGTCCGATACCTATACAGCCCTCGGATCTCGCTCATTACGGTGTGTTCGATTCATCCCTGTACCCCCTACCCAGATGCTCGTCAGGAGCCGCCCCTTGTTCGTGCCTCTGCACTGGCGATCACTCCCCGCCCTCCTACGGTATCTGGGTTGTCACA
>NW_010970575.1:96332-105820 GCF_000463585.1 Tarenaya hassleriana | reverse complement strand
CATAGACTGTATAATATCCTGCAAAAACATTCATAATAAGAAATATCAAGTCAAAACAAACATATTTTTTCACCAAACACTTGCTTTTCAAAATCGCCGGTACATTCGTCGCATATCTATAGCTCAAGAGCTCTAAGCTGAGTTCAGAACCCTCGATCGACATCAAATTATGTTGCTGTCCAATCAACTCGAAATGTTTTACAATGGTCAAACGGCGATTTTGAAAAGCAAGTGTTTGGTGAAAAAATATGTTTGTTTTGACTTGATATTTCTTATTATGAATGTTTTTGCAGGATATTATACAGTCTATGTAAGCTCTTAGGCTTTTTCTTTATATACTTTTATAAGTATATGAATGAGAAGAGAGTAGGAGAAATCCTCAAAATACTTCTTCTTCTTTGTATTTCTTTTCTTATGTTTTGTTGTTGTTCTACAAACTCCAAAACTCCACCTATATATATAGTAATCCTAAGAACATTCTAGTAAAACACCATAATGATACATGATTAATTTTGGTCTAACTTAGCATAATTATTTTCTTGAAAACTAGGAGTATTTTGAACACCCAAAACTAGAACACAAAATACTAGGGCAAGTTTAATTTCCAACATTAGCCTCCCTTAAACTTGTTCCTCCTTGAACTTGGACTCCGAGCTGCTTTCGAAAGTGTTGAAATGCATCCGTCTTCAAAGCCTTCGTAAAAATATCTGCAACTTGATCACCTGAACTCACATGCAACAAATCAACATCTTTAGCCTTGACATGCTCCCGAATGAAATGAAACCGTGTGTCGATATGTTTCGAATGCTCATGATGAACAGGGTTCTTCGCCAGAGCAATAGCTGACTTGTTATCCACATAAATCTTTGTTGTATTTTCTTGCTTCAACATCAACTGTCCAAGGAGTCTCCTCAACCATATAGCATGACAAACACATGAAGATGCCGCTATATATTCCGCTTCACATGTTGACAGAGCAACAATCGATTGCTTCTTTGAAGACCAAGTAAATGCTGCATCACCAAAATAGAACACAAACCCGGTAGTGCTCTTGCGATCATCATAACTTCCAGCCCAATCACTGTCACTATAACCAATGAGTTCTGCTTCTCCTTTAGATGAATATAATAACCCGTAACCAACTGTCCCTTTGATGTATCTGAGAATCCGCTTAGCAGCTTCAAGATGGGAAGACTTTGGGTTCTCCATGTACCGACTAACCAATCCTACTCCATATAAAATATCAGGTCGAGTACAAGTCAGATACCTTACACAACCCACAAGACTCTTGTAATATGTCAGGTTTATGGGCTTTCCTTCTCCTTCCTTCGTCAATCACGTACCACACTCCACCGGTGTGTCTATGGGCAAAGAATCATCCATCGAAAACTTTTGCAAAATGTCAGTCGCATATTTCTCTTGGGAGATAAAAATGTTACCTTCACCTTGATGTACTTCGATGCCCAAAAAATATTTCATCATGCCCAAATCCGTCATCTCAAATTCTTTCTCCATCGATTGCTTGAATTCTTGAATCATGGTATTGTTATTGCCTGTGAATACCAGATCATCCACATATAGACATATGAATAACACATTAGTACCTTTGACCTTCACGTATAAGGAGTGTTCATATGGACACTTCATGAATCCTTCTCGAACAAAGTAAGCATCGATTCTGGTATTCCAAGCTCTCGGTGCTTGCTTGAGCCCATAAAGAGCTCTTTTCAGCCTGTACACCTTTTTCTCATGTCCCGCAATAACAAATCCCGGCGGTTGTTCAACATACACTTCTTCTTCGAGATTTCCATTTAAGAACGCTGATTTTACGTCCATCTGATACATCCTCCATCTCTTCTGAGCTGCGAGTGAGATCAATAATCTCACCGTTTCCAACCGAGCTACAGGAGCAAAGACTTCTTCATAGTCAACTCCATGCTTTTGTTTGTATCCTTTCACTACCAACCTTGCCTTATGCCTTTCCACTTCTCCTTTGGCATTCCTCTTTGTTTTGAACACCCATTTAACTCCAATGGCTTCGTGTCCTTGAGGCAATGAAGTGAGCTCCCATGTGTTATTTTTTCGTATGGCCTGAATCTCTTCTTCCATGGCCTTCATCCACTTCTTCTCCCTAGAAGCTTCTTCATATGTCACTGGATCAAATCCAGCAAAAAGACAAAAATTAGTGAACTCTTCATCAAACCCGGGTTCTATCGGTTGAGTTGAATAAATCTCCCGAATGCTCCTCGTCTTTCTCAGCCTCAACGGAAACATCCGGTTTTTCGTCATCTCCACAGTTGTGATCAATTTGTCATTTTTGTCTCAGATGGTAAGGGATGTATTCTTCAACCTTACATCAAAACCTTTCTCCAACAATTGTCCCACACTCAACAAATTACTTTTAATATCGGGAACATAATAGACATTCGAGATGCAAACCTGTCTCTTGTTCGGGAAGGTCAGTGTGACTTCCCCTTTCCCTTGAATTGGTCTCTTTGAAAGATCACCAAACGTGATATTGCCAAAGTTCCTTTCGACAAGCTTTGTAAATAACTCCTTTCTCCCGCACATATGGTTGGATGCTCCCGTGTCAAGATACCATGTAACAAATGGTTCTGACTCACCGCTTGATTCGACTTTATTTTGTGATAACATCAACACTTCTTCTGCATCATCACCTTCTTTTTCCACCATATTAACTTTCTTTCCACCATTGTTATCGGGATTATGCCAACAATCATACGAGTAATGACCGAACTTCTTACAAATATGACATTGAGTTCCGGATTTGTCATACCTTCCTTCATTGTTTCTCGGATTGTGCCAACAATCATTAGAGTGATGGCCATATTTCTGACAAATGTCACACTGTATTATGGACTTATCGTATCTCCCTCCATTGCTTCTTTCAAATCCACGACCACGACCTCGGTTCCAGCTTTGACCTTGGCCACCACGACCATACTCAGCTTGATTTTCTCCATAATCGTTATGGTTGTTGGTTGGCACCCGATAATTTGATCTAGGACCTCCTCGTCCGTAATTTCCACCTCTTCCTCGTCGTTGTTGATAACCTCCTCTTGATTTTTCGGTCTTCAGAGAGAGCTTTGCTTCGAGCGCATGCTCAACGGATTTTTCTTCTCCTTTTCTCCGATTCAGTCTATCTTCAAACACTTTCAAAGAACCAAGAAGTTCTTCCACCGTCATTGAATCTAAGTCTTTAGATTCTTCGATCACAACGGCCACGGAATCAAACTTTGAGTCAAGGGACCTCAAAATTTTCTCCACGACCCGAACGTCTTTCAACGTCTCGCCATTTGTCGCCATTTGATGAACAATGGTGATTACCCGTGAAATGTAATCCGAGATCGACTCGGAACTCCCTTGTTGTAGACTTTCGAATTGCGATCGTAAAGATTGCAATCGAATTTTCTTTACCTTATCGACTCCTTCATAAGATTTCTTTAAAATTTCCCACGCCTCTTTGGACGTCGTCGCCGAGGCAATAAGCTCGAACGTTACTTCATCGACTCCTTGATATATTGTGAACAATGCCTTCTTCTCTCTCTTTCGTAGATCTTTGTGTTTCTCCTCTTCATTCTCCGGTACTGTCTCTGATTCGACATAACCGTTCTCCACCATGTCCCATACATCATGGGATCCGAGAAGAGCCTCCATTTGGATACTCCACCTACGATAGTTGTCTTTCGTAAGTTGCAGAACTTGCGATTGGATCGAACTCGTCGACGCCATGATATCCCGGCTCTGATACCACTTGTAAGCTCTTAGGCTTTTTCTTTATATACTTTTATAAGTATATGAATGAGAAGAGAGGAGGAGAAATCCTCAAAATTATAGGTGGAGTTTTGGAGTTTGTAGAACAACAACAAAACATAAGAAAAGAAATACAAAGAAGAAGAAGTATTTTGAGGATTTCTCCTCCTCTCTTCTCATTCATATACTTATAAAAGTATATAAAGAAAAAGCCTAAGAGCTTACAGTCTATGCCTCATGATACTCACCCAATGAGAGTTCTTGTTAGTGCAATGGGTCTTTCATCCTGATGCAAACCCTGCTGTCAGGGTAAGTTGGGACTGACTTCTTGTCTAATGACATGTCTGCAATTGTGTTGTCGGTGTTGTTAAGATGAGCTCTTTCTGAAACTGGCCATATGAATATACTATGCTTTAGTTTGTTTATTGGTTTGTCGGGACTTCGCAATGGGTGCATGACCATGATATTTACAAGTCTAAACAAGTTAGAGACAAACAGATTGTTCGCATTCTTGGAAAGGTATGTTTTCCCTTTTTCCATTTGAGCTTACAAGTGGTATCAGAGCCGGGATATCATGGCGTCGACGAGTTCGATCCAATCGCAAGTTCTGCAACTTACGAAAGACAACTATCGTAGGTGGAGTATCCAAATGGAGGCTCTTCTCGGATCCCATGATGTATGGGACATGGTGGAGAACGGTTATGTCGAATCAGAGACAGTACCGGAGAATGAAGAGGAGAAACACAAAGATCTACGAAAGAGAGAGAAGAAGGCATTGTTCACAATATATCAAGGAGTCGATGAAGTAACGTTCGAGCTTATTGCCTCGGCGACTAAATGGATTTGAATTTAAATGTGGGTTTTGGACTGAAGTTTTGCAATGTGCTTATGAAATCGAATGCGTTTGCAGGCACCTGCTTTTGCAGCAGCTGCGTATCTGAGGATGGCAGGAAGGCCTCCAGTTCTTCCTTCTAGCAACCTTTCTTATGCAGAGAATTTCCTCTATATCCTGGATTCCATGTATGTGACTGCCCACTATCACTTTCCTCTTAATTTGGTTAGACACTTGAAAGGATCATCAACAATGTTTAAGATTTTTATGTCTGATTTATGTTTCCTAAACCCATTCATAGGAAGCATTGATCATGTCGAACAGTTGCATAGTTTCTGAAATCACTGTCCCAACAAGTTTCTATTTTTCAAATGATCACAGGGGCAATAGGTCTTACAAACCTAATCCTCGACTGGCTCGAGTCCTGGACATCCTGTTTATACTGCATGCGGAACATGAAATGAATTGTTCCACTGCTGTTGCCAGGCATCTTGCTTCCAGGTACATCTCTTTTCTTTGGTTTGGGCATGATGACGAACGAGTCTGGTAAGAGGTATCTTACTGAATCACGTGTTTCTGCAGTGGTGTTGATGTGTACATTGCTGTGGCCGGAGCTGTTGGTGCACTATATGGTCCCCTGCATGGTGGTGCAAATGAGGTTTAAACTGGTGTCCAAATTTTATACGTTTTTCTTTTTTGTGCTAACATCTTTGGTTCCATCAGGCTGTGTTAAAGATATTATCGGAGATTGGAACCGTTGAAAAATCCGAGAGTTAATCGAGGGTGTGAAGAACAGGTAAGTTATTTTTTGAACCACAAGTTACTTGAATTTCTGGTCCGGTCATCCTATCGATATTCTCATCCGCTTACTAATGTACGTCCAGGAAGAGGAAGATGTTATGAACTCAGATCAATTTGTAAAGAAACAAGCAGAAAATTCCTTTCTTAACAAACCAAAACAAGTGGGTTTGATTAATGAGAGACCCCTTCTCTCCCCTTTACATGACAATTCCCAGAATCAAAACGTGCCCCTCACTTCTTCTACTAGCCGTCCATATACTGCAGCTTCAGCGGCAGATGCTGAGCTGTACTAAAACCGTTTCTTCTACCAAAAACATGTACATGCCCAAAAGCAAAACTGTAATCATAAGCAATAACAGAATAACATCATAATTAGCCGCTCTGGAATTTCTGCTCTGTTGTCTGTGGAACCTTCCTCTCAAACCGAAGCTTCTCCTGACATCTCTTCCTTCTTCCTTCAGCCCTTAACATAAACTTGAAAAGGCATAACAGAAGATGTCGGGTTTTGGACATCGTGTTGTTTACAGAAACTATGATCCCGAGCAAAAGTCATTAAGAAACTGGCAGAGGAAGTATTTTCTATTGTTGGAAGGGATCCTCTGTTTGAGGTATACATCTCATGTCATTTATAATCAAGTCTCTCTTAGAAAATAACACAAACCTGTTCAGTTCAGTGAATAGTTGATCTTCTTAGAAGGGATGTTGGTTAGATATTTAAGGATCTGATGATTTGTTAGTAGCTGTTGCTCTGGAGAAGGCTGCACTCTCAGGCGATTACTTTGTCAAGAGAAAGCTTTACCCTAACCTCGATTTCTACTCTGGATCGATATATAGGTAAATGATAAATCCAGATTTTGTGTGCATCTCTTCCCCTCAAACACTCTACAACAATTCCATTAAGTCGGTAATCTTCAAAAACAGAGCAATGGGATTAGGAAAGCATGATAATTATGTAGTGAAAGATTGGATTTTAGAGGGTTAAGGTGAAGAGCTGATCGATGATGCATTAGTTATGATGGAATGAGTGTTGCTATTTGGTGAGACACTTAAGAAACAATGTTAGCTATCCTGGTCGGAGTAACTGTTGTTTTGTATGTTGACGGGTTTGCGGAATTTTTGCAGGCTTTAGATTCTGGATCCCTGTTAGCGTACTTCACCTTTTGGTATGAATTCTCTCCTTTTGCCTCTCTCTCTGATTATTTCCTTACCACCGCCAAGTGCCAGTCTTCAGCAACATCCCCCGTCCTCGTGTCATAAATGAATCCATGTGTATGATGTGATCACTGGAGGATGCATGTCTCTTTTGAACTTATACTAGCAATTGTTAGTGAAATTGTGTTTTTTTTCCCTGATGGGCTATTTATTTAATCAAATCATAATCTTCTTTCGTTGTGGTGTGAATAACGTGCATGCCACGAAAGAGATATTTAGGATGCATGTCTGTCCGGACTCAATTAATGTAGATTCGCATGTTTATATATATTATACGTGTTCTATTACTCCTTTCTATTTTCAATAAAACAAATTATCAGTAAAATGTACCGATTTCAGCCAGCAGTCAAACTCAATAATTGATTATAGAGTGCTAATATTGTATAATATATTAAATGACATAGCGTCTATGATAAGTTTGAGTGCGTGTGTGTGTGTATATATAACATGTTTAATTGGATTAATTTAATTTATAGAATGGCAAAAGGAGAGAATTCATACCAAAAGGTGAAGTACGCTAACAGGGATCCAGAATCTAAAGCCTGCAAAAATTCCGCAAACCCGTCAACATACAAAACAACAGTTACTCCGACCAGGATAGCTAACATTGTTTCTTAAGTGTCTCACCAAATAGCAACACTCATTCCATCATAACTAATGCATCATCGATCAGCTCTTCACCTTAACCCTCTAAAATCCAATCTTTCACTACATAATTATCATGCTTTCCTAATCCCATTGCTCTGTTTTTGAAGATTACCGACTTAATGGAATTGTTGTAGAGTGTTTGAGGGGAAGAGATGCACACAAAATCTGGATTTATCATTTACCTATATATCGATCCAGAGTAGAAATCGAGGTTAGGGTAAAGCTTTCTCTTGACAAAGTAATCGCCTGAGAGTGCAGCCTTCTCCAGAGCAACAGCTACTAACAAATCATCAGATCCTTAAATATCTAACCAACATCCCTTCTAAGAAGATCAACTATTCACTGAACTGAACAGGTTTGTGTTATTTTCTAAGAGAGACTTGATTATAAATGACATGAGATGTATACCTCAAACAGAGGATCCCTTCCAACAATAGAAAATACTTCCTCTGCCAGTTTCTTAATGACTTTTGCTCGGGATCATAGTTTCTGTAAACAACACGATGTCCAAAACCCGACATCTTCTGTTATGCCTTTTCAAGTTTATGTTAAGGGCTGAAGGAAGAAGGAAGAGATGTCAGGAGAAGCTTCGGTTTGAGAGGAAGGTTCCACAGACAACAGAGCAGAAATTCCAGAGCGGCTAATTATGATGTTATTCTGTTATTGCTTATGATTACAGTTTTGCTTTTGGGCATGTACATGTTTTTGGTAGAAGAAACGGTTTTAGTACAGCTCAGCATCTGCCGCTGAAGCTGCAGTATATGGACGGCTAGTAGAAGAAGTGAGGGGCACGTTTTGATTCTGGGAATTGTCATGTAAAGGGGAGAGAAGGGGTCTCTCATTAATCAAACCCACTTGTTTTGGTTTGTTAAGAAAGGAATTTTCTGCTTGTTTCTTTACAAATTGATCTGAGTTCATAACATCTTCCTCTTCCTGGACGTACATTAGTAAGCGGATGAGAATATCGATAGGATGACCGGACCAGAAATTCAAGTAACTTGTGTTGTATATTTTAGAGTAAAAAGGTTGACAATAATAATCTCTCAAGAGATTCATTGTTATACATATTACGGATGTGGTGGAGGAGCTAAATGTTCGTAAATGATATAATATGAATCAATAAAACATGTATTTGTTTTGGTAGTAAAACGCGTCAGGGATACCTCGCTATGAGTCAGTTGTAACTCAGTCCGCGAGTGCGTCAGTGGTAACTCGACAAAAGTCAGTTATCACTCAGTCTGAGTCAGTTTTCTCGAGAAGACACGATTCTTCGCTTGAAAACTACCAGAAAACTGCCATATTTTACAACTTTTGATGATGTCTTTTAGTGTTTTATATATAGAAGACGTCAGAACAAGTTGAATATACAGATCTAACCCAAATTTGAGAGATTTTGAGTGAACTTTTTGATTGTTCTTGCAAATCAATCAAAAAGTGTTGTGTTCATCTTTTTCTACACAAGTTTCTTGTCTTGGTGATTGTTGTAGAGCAAAACAAAATCACTGTCTCTTCTTTGTATCTCATAAACGTGTTTTCGGTATCCCGTTATCCGGTTCCCATTCTTTTCTTATCCTTTTCTCATACAATCGAAAACGTTATTCTTGGGATGACTACTTCTATGAGGGATCTGACCATCGATTTTCAAAAACTCGATAAATTCGAGGGTGTGGGATTTCGAAGGTGGCAAAAGAAGATGCAATTTCTGTTGACGACGCTAAACGTCGTCTACGTGATAAGCACACCCAGGCCAGAAGAGACCGAAGAGGAAACCTTGGCGCAAGCACGTATACGGAACAAATGGGACAATGACAACTACGTTTGCTGCGGTCACATTCTGAACGGTATGTCCGATGCTTTGTTTGATGTTTATCAACACATAGAAACCGCAAAAGATTTGTGGAATTCATTGGAGGCAAAGTATCTCTCTGAAGATGCCTCTAGTAAAAGATTTCTTGTAAGCAACTTCAATGCTTATAAAATGGTTGATTCGAGATCGGTCGTGGAGCAATTCCATGAATTACAAAGGATCTTGAGTCAATTTGCACAACACAAATTGACTATGGATGAAACCATAAAGGTCTCGTCCATTGTTGACAAACTTCCACCGAGTTGGAAGGATGTGAAGCGTTCCTTGAAACACAAAAAGGAAGATATGACTCTTGAACAATTGGGAACGCATCTTTGCATTGAAGAGGATCTTCGAATGCAAGATGGGAAAGGG
>NW_010970575.1:72582-82235 GCF_000463585.1 Tarenaya hassleriana | reverse complement strand
CACAAGTTACTTGAATTTCTGGTCCGGTCATCCTATCGATATTCTCATCCGCTTACTAATGTACGTCCAGGAAGAGGAAGATGTTATGAACTCAGATCAATTTGTAAAGAAACAAGCAGAAAATTCCTTTCTTAACAAACCAAAACAAGTGGGTTTGATTAATGAGAGACCCCTTCTCTCCCCTTTACATGACAATTCCCAGAATCAAAACGTGCCCCTCACTTCTTCTACTAGCCGTCCATATACTGCAGCTTCAGCGGCAGATGCTGAGCTGTACTAAAACCGTTTCTTCTACCAAAAACATGTACATGCCCAAAAGCAAAACTGTAATCATAAGCAATAACAGAATAACATCATAATTAGCCGCTCTGGAATTTCTGCTCTGTTGTCTGTGGAACCTTCCTCTCAAACCGAAGCTTCTCCTGACATCTCTTCCTTCTTCCTTCAGCCCTTAACATAAACTTGAAAAGGCATAACAGAAGATGTCGGGTTTTGGACATCGTGTTGTTTACAGAAACTATGATCCCGAGCAAAAGTCATTAAGAAACTGGCAGAGGAAGTATTTTCTATTGTTGGAAGGGATCCTCTGTTTGAGGTATACATCTCATGTCATTTATAATCAAGTCTCTCTTAGAAAATAACACAAACCTGTTCAGTTCAGTGAATAGTTGATCTTCTTAGAAGGGATGTTGGTTAGATATTTAAGGATCTGATGATTTGTTAGTAGCTGTTGCTCTGGAGAAGGCTGCACTCTCAGGCGATTACTTTGTCAAGAGAAAGCTTTACCCTAACCTCGATTTCTACTCTGGATCGATATATAGGTAAATGATAAATCCAGATTTTGTGTGCATCTCTTCCCCTCAAACACTCTACAACAATTCCATTAAGTCGGTAATCTTCAAAAACAGAGCAATGGGATTAGGAAAGCATGATAATTATGTAGTGAAAGATTGGATTTTAGAGGGTTAAGGTGAAGAGCTGATCGATGATGCATTAGTTATGATGGAATGAGTGTTGCTATTTGGTGAGACACTTAAGAAACAATGTTAGCTATCCTGGTCGGAGTAACTGTTGTTTTGTATGTTGACGGGTTTGCGGAATTTTTGCAGGCTTTAGATTCTGGATCCCTGTTAGCGTACTTCACCTTTTGGTATGAATTCTCTCCTTTTGCCTCTCTCTCTGATTATTTCCTTACCACCGCCAAGTGCCAGTCTTCAGCAACATCCCCCGTCCTCGTGTCATAAATGAATCCATGTGTATGATGTGATCACTGGAGGATGCATGTCTCATTTTACTCAATTAATGTAGATTCGCATGTTTATATATATTATACGTGTTCTATTACTCCTTTCTATTTTCAATAAAACAAATTATCAGTAAAATGTACCGATTTCAGCCAGCAGTCAAACTCAATAATTGATTATAGAGTGCTAATATTGTATAATATATTAAATGACATAGCGTCTATGATAAGTTTGAGTGCGTGTGTGTGTGTATATATAACATGTTTAATTGGATTAATTTAATTTATAGAATTTGGTCCGGAGTCATGACAAGATTATCAAACTTAGATTGATTGTAGCTTTGGTCCATACACATAAACAACTAAATTGTTGGATATCGAATCAAAGAAGAAAATTGAGAATTTACCCCCTCGTCGAATTTAAAAGTAAAAACAATCAACGTTTAACTATTTCTCGGAAACCATAATACACATAATCAACGATTGAATTATTAGTCATGCCAAAAGAGAACACGATTGAATTATTGGATTACTTTTTAGAGAAAAAATATTTATTTGTTTTTAGAATTATCAATGCCCACAACAGTCTCTGTAGGAGCCTATAAATTGGGCATGATCATTTTGCAAGATAAAATATCGATTAGTCATGGCTTCTCATATCTATACTACAGTAATGATTGTGGCTGCTATACTCACTTGTGTCGGAGCTGCTGAATGCTCGGATGTTCTTAGAAGATTGAGCCAACTAAACAAGAGAGCATTAAAATCTATCCAGGTAATAATGTATATGAATTGAGATATATTTTTTCTTTGCAATTATTCTTCTTCTTCTTTTTTTATGCTTTTCTCCCCTAAATCTACAATTATCCTATAATTTTTAGATATATATTTCCTTACTTTTATCATTTTTTTTCTCTTCAACACTCCCCCATTCAGATGAATTATTCATAAGATAGATCAAATATATGGCCTATCCAATTCTTATTCAAAATTTAAATCTTACAAAATGATAGTTGAATTTCTTTGCATCTATCCTAAAATTAAATACTTATCCTTGTAACTTACCATCTAAAATGATAGTTGAATTTCTTTGCATCAAAATGATAGTTGAATATGGAGATTCTGCTATGTAATGTCCCAGATACCGTTTCTACATGCAACATCAATGTGAATATAGCATAAATTGAAGCAGCGTTGACGTTTCAGTTTCGAGCTGCCGTGAAATTTTATGTGTGACTTTTTGTAGGGGGAATATTACTCAAATAACCCACTTGGGTCGCAGCAATTTCAGTGTACACCACTGAAAAAAAAAAAAAATTTTGCGACCTTATTACGACTAATATATAACTAATATACAACTAAAATAAGAGTAGTTTGTTAGTCGTAATAGGTTGTATATTAGTTATATATTAGTCGTAATAAGGTCGCAAAATTTTTTTTTTTTCTGGGTGGTGTACCCTGAAATTGCTGCGACCCAAGTGGGTTATTAGGGTTAAAACCCCTTTTGTAGGTCAAAGTTGCTGGGAGAAGAAAGTGGAGGTGAACCGTCACTGAGGATCATCAATCTACTTCGAGCAGTTAACAAATGGGTTCCTCCATTAAGATCAATTCAATTTCCATAGATCTGGCAAGCATCCCCAATGAGGTTGACACTGGGAAATGCGAGCATTTCTCCATGCGGTAAGACCTGTTTATTTCCCGTTTGTCATTGTTGTTTCATCCTCCCTAGTCAGCATTGAACATGTTGGATTTTGTTCACTAGCTTATAGTTTGCTGAATATGTATATATACATGCCACATGGTGATATGTTTATGCCATATGAATATACCACCAGCTACGTTTTTCGGCAAGAGGCAGATTAAGTGACACCATCATGGTTTTCTTCTGTCTTTTTGGGTCTTAAAGTGGGTTTGTGGCTGAGATCCGCCAGAGAGACCTAGGAAAATGTTGGCCATTTTCTTGTAGAAAAAACAATTATTAATTATTTATATATTTAATAGAGTTTCGCAAAAAAAAAAACATGAACTTTATTTTAAATTTATCAAATAAATATATACAAACTTTTAATTGTATATAAAAATATACAAAACCAATATAAGCAAAAAAAGATGATAGGCGATAGAGTTAACGTCTTCTTGAACGTCTCAAAAGCTCCAAGATAATCGTTAGTAAAAATGAAAGGTGCATTCTTACAAAGGAGATACGTGAGAGGTTCGGTGATTTTAGATAAGTCATTGATGAAACGATAGTAGAAATCGGTATGACCTAACAAGCTGCGGATAGTTTTGATGTTATGCGACGGCGGTAGCTTCTCAATCACTTCTATCTTTGCCTTATAAACCTTGATGTCTTTGTTAGAAATCTTGTGTCCGAGTATGATGCATTCTTGTACCATAAAATGACACTTCTCTCAATTGAATACAAGATTGGTCTGCAAACACGTATCCAAAATTTGACGCAAATTGGTTAGACAAATATCAAATTGAAGATTCACGTATGGAGAAATCGTCGATGAATGCTTGATATACGCACAGAGCCAAGGAAGTCTCACTCGTTTCCTTCGGTGAAATGCAGTTTGTACGTGCGTGTCTTATGTTACCTTTTTGGACAACGAATACAACTAGCTAGAAACTAGGAGACACTTGGAGACTCACTAAGATATTCCTATGCTTAGATTTCAAGAGGATATCCAGGCCAAAGGGTACTCGGAGTCCTTAGAAATAAACCCACAAATCGGGCTAAAACAGAGTGTAATAATCCGAATCCAATATTGAATATTTAATTAATTTTGGAGGAGAAGAATTATATAAACGGGTACTAAACCTTAAGAAATGGATCACAAAGTGTTAGGAAAAGGTCCGGAAACCACCCTGAACGAACGAGACGAGAAAAGACGACGAAACGACAAGAGGAAGGAGAAAAATGTGTCTAGACCGATCGATCTAGCACGTAGACCGACCGGTCTGGATGATAGCGAGACCGATCGAAAAACAAAAGTCTGGACCGATCGGTCCAGGCCCAGACCGACCGGTCCAGGCGAGAGAAAATATCAGTCGAACTTGCACTTTTGGACGCGTAATTGGGGTGGGATTAGGGGCCTACAAACAACAAAAACCCGACCTAATCACCCATAATTGAGCACTAATGCTCCCTAAACGACCCTACTCGACCCTAAGCCTCTAGATCTCTCTAAAAACGGATCCAAACCTGCTCCAAAAATCATCTGGAGCCAGAAAAATTTACAGAAGAAAAACTAAGGGAAGAAGAAAGAGAGGGAGGGGAACAGAGAGAGGGAGAGAAGAGGAAAGGAGCTCGTGGGAGCAAATAGGACCAGCCTCAGGAGGTCTAGGAGGGGCACCATCGCCGGAGTCACCGGAAAATGGCAGCGAATCCGGTAAAAGACTCAGATCCGAATCTAAGCAAGGTGAGTGGCTCGAGTTGCCTTTGTGTGAACTCATTTTCATCATCGTTATGGTGTTAATTCGATGAAACATGGAAATGATTAGAAAGTGGAAGTTTCAATGAACACATAGAAACAAACGACACTCAATTTGGTGAAAAAAAACGAGTAAGATATGATAGTTTGAAAATCGAAGAAAAACTGAAAACTGTAGAGAAAAACGCAAGCTCACCCTAAGTCCGAGACTTTCGGGCCATTACCCAGAAAATAGGTGTTATATCAGATCGTGTCCATGTCTCATATCTTATACTTGAATAAATTATTGATTGGAATCAAAAGAGGACTTTCAAGGAGCATTTAGAAATAAACGACACTCAATTTGGACAAGAAACGAGTAAGTTATGAGCCAACAAAGTCGGACCAGAATCTGGGATGAAAATCGTGAAATCGCGAGATGTCTCCAGGCTCTAGACCGATCGGTCCAAGCTCTGGACCGTCCGGTCCAGACCCTGAAAATACGGAAAAGTTCGAAATTGCCTGGACCGACTGGTCCAGACCCCAAGAACACCTGGACCGACCGGTCCAGACCTAGAAAACGCCGAAAACGCCCGAAATGGCCTGGACCGATCGGTCCAAACCCCGGGAACGCCTGGACCGACCGGTCTAGACTAGAAAGTGATGAAATTGAGCTAAAAAGACCTTGTGATGAAATATAAACCTTGGAATCAATCAACTATGTAAAAAACGAGCTGGAACACAAAAAAACGTTAAAGGGAAGAATCAGAATAAATCAATAAATTGAATGCGTGATGAGATGTGCGACATACCCCGAGTGAATCGTTGTATGATCATTGAGTTTTATTCTCCGATAAGTCACGAGAAGTGACATCACTTGTCACGAGAAGTGACGTGTGCATGAAGCGCATTGATTGTCGCGCGAAGCGACGACCAACGTCATGAGATGTGACGGGCGTGAGAGACGCTCCTAGTCATGCGATGTGTGACACCCGTATCCCATTTCCCGTGAACAGGATGTGCCACATGGACAAAATCAATAAAATATACAAAGACAAAATTTTACGGGAAATTTAAAACCGTTTTACCATAGGTTTTATGCAGCGGAAATTAAAAATATTTGTTAATATTCAAAACACCACAAGTCCGAAACTGTGATACAATACAATTCATATGTCTGGGATCATAATCCCGAGTTCAATGAAATCGTAAAAAAAAAAACCCGTACAAGATGCTGCTCACGAGAGTCGTCATCGTCTGGTAGACAGCTACACGTGTTCCGCGTTACCTGAAAAAGGTTAATCAACGAGGGCTAAGCACAACCGCTTAGTGAATGACCCGGGTTAAACCCGGTGTTCTCGTTCTCATCGAGAACAGTGTCAAATCAATACTTTGAAACATGATTATAACCATTTTAATAATAACCCGTTTTTTTTATACAGTTTCCATTGGTATCATCCAATACTCACTCCACTTCGTCTACCGGTACTGGATTCAACCCCGATTCTCTGTAATAGTACTGACTCCACGTCGTCAACCGGTACTAATACAGAGACGACCACACAGATTCACCAGCACTGACTCCACATTGTCAACCGGTGCTGTCTTCACTATCCATTCCTACAACAGTACTGACTCCACTTCGTCAACCGGTACTGCTATAGAAACGTCCATACACATACACCAGTACTTACTCCACTTCGTCAACCGGTACTGGTATTACATTTCGATAGTAGCACTGACTCAATTCGTCAACCGGTACCATTACCGAAATGTCCACACAACCCTTCAGTGCTGACTCAATTCGTCAATCGGTACTGGGTCTACATCCATAGGTTTTTGTAATAGTACTGACTTCAAGTTCGTCGATCGGTACTACTACAGACCCCACACACACCAGTGCTGACTCCAAGTTCGTCAACCGGCACTGGCTCCACGATTTTCCTACCCTCGTAGTAGTACTGACTCCACGTCGTCAACCGGTACTATCTACGGGGTCCCCATTCCTATATAGTACGGACTCCAAGCCGTCAACCGGTACTATTATAGGAATCCACACATATCCCCAGTATGTAACTCATCACTGTAATAGTCTTGACACACAATTCCATAAATTTATTTCCCACATCTCACATATCCCGGTTACAAGTTTTAATAATTATTCGTTTATTTCAATTCTTCTTTTTACTTCACATCCACCATTGTTCCATTTCCACCAATTGTATTTTTGTCTCAGACCGTTCGATCCGACCCATTCGATCGACCCGGTCTAGCATTCGGTTTCCATTTAAATATGTGTGTATTGTATCTAGTCCGCTTCGTCTGTGCATGTGGACTGCCCGGACCAGCTGCAGGTCATGTCAATCCGTGTTTCCACGGACTTGTGCTTGTTTGGGTCTGGTCCGTTTGGTCCGTGAACCTGGGTCATACGGACCAGTCTTGCAACATATTGAGCAGAGGGGGTTTTATGGGTCTTGTCCGTCCGGTCTGTAAGTCCGGTCCGTCCGGACCAGTCCCTTCCCTTCCTTTAGTCTGTTTGGACCATTTTTTTTGTCGCCAGTCCGTCCGGTCTGTAAGTCTAGACCGTCCGGACCGATCTCTCCCTTCTTTTAGTTCATCTGGACCATTTTTTGTCACTGGAACGTCCGGTCTATAAGTCCAGACCAACTGGACCGTCCGTTCCCTTTCTTTAGTCTGCATGTACCATTTCTGGTCACTGGAACGTCCGGTCTATAAGTCTTGACCGTCGGGACCGTCCGTTCCCTTTCTTTAGTCCGTATGGACCATTTTTTTTGTCACTGGAACGTCCGTTCTGCAGTCCGGACCGTCCGGTCTGCAGTTCTGGGCTTGCCCAGAATCGCGATCGCGATTATGTGATTCTGGTCAGTTTTCGATTGCTCCGTTCTCACTCGTTTCTTAACCAAATTTGATGCCGTTTGTTTCTACGCGTTCGTTGAAATGCCCTCTTTCAATTTCATGCATCAAATTACTGATTAAACACAATCGGACGATGCAAATGAGACCACAACAAGCCACCGCGAGCCACTCACCTGTTCTTGGATCAGATTCAGTTTGAGTCTGATTTGGCCGAGATTGAGTGATCTTTCTTTGTTCCTTCGCCTTGAGATCTCTTCTTGGACACTCTAGGGATGTTTCCCAATACTTTCCCGAGCTCCTCCTCTCTCTGTTCTTCTTTCTTTCTCTCTCCCTCTCTCTCTTTTCTTCTCTTTTCTTTTCCTCCAACTTCAGAGTCCGAGAATGACTCTTGGAGCAGATTGTGAGAGTCTTTAGGGTTGTGGGGCAAGCTAGGAGACAACCCAAATGGTCTAGGGGACAATTAGGAATGCCCCTTGTCGCTCTCGTGCGTGGAAATGGCGATTGGGGCCCGTGTGTCGTGCATTATTGGCGTCCAAATAATGCTTGCCCACAGTTGGTTCGTCCGGACCGGACGTAGACCCTTCGGACTGACTTGTGCAGTCCCTCCGGTCTGCCTTGTGCAGTCCGTCCGGTCTACGTTTCTGGCCCGTTCGACTAACTTCGATTGCCTCGTTTTCGCTCATTTCTTATCCGAATTGAGCACGTTTATTTCTAAATGTTCATTGGGATGTCCTCTTTCAAATGAAAGCAAAAGATTACTGAAAACACGCGTCTACATGAGGAAAAATGATTTGTAACTCCTGTACCTCGTAAAATTCGCGATTCTGCAAATTTCAGTTTTTCCACAGTTTTCGTTCACTCATATCTCCCTCGTTTCTCAACCAAATCGAGTGTCATTTGTTTCTAAATCTTCCTTGAAATGTCTTCTTTCAAGTCCCAGCAACAAACCGTTGAGATATTATGGCCACAAGATGAAAACGAGGGTACACAAGAAGCATTTCAATCCACTCATATTAATTCTACGTTTTAGACTTGTTTTACCCTTCTTTATTCCCGAAAATAATTTAAATAATTAATTCGAGACTCGGGGTATTACACGATGTGACTAGGGTTTACGGCTAACCCTATGGTGGAAGCCATACGGGACTTGATTGTTGCGCGAAGCAACGGCCAACGTCATGAGATATGACGGGCGTGAGAGACGCTCCTAGTCATGCGATGTGACTAGGATTTACGGCTGATTCTATGGTGCGAAGCCATGCATACTTGATTGTCGTGAGATGCGACGGCCAACGTCATGAGATGTGACAGGCGTGAGAGGCGCTCCAGATCATGAGAAGTGACCAGGGTTTACGGCTAGCTCGATGGTGTGAAGCCATACGGGAATTGATACAATGATGTTTTTTTATATGATGTAAATATATGTTTAATATTGAATAATTATATTGTGTGTTTTATCGTTTTAATACCGTTCTCGTTGGGAACGAGTTTATCGGATCCAACCCGGATCATTCACTAAGCAGTTGTGCTTAGCCCTCGTGGTTTAACCTTTTTCAGATCACGAGTAGCACGTTTGGGGTGACAAAGACTTTGAAGAGACAACATCGTGTACGGGGTTTTACTTATTTGTAAGATTTGAACTATGGGATACGATCTCTATGTTTGTACGGTTGTACCTTTTCAATTCGGACATGTGTGTTTTAAGACTTAAATGCTGTTTAATTCCGCTGCGTGTTTAATATTAAAAAAGTTTTAAAACTCATGTATTTTTTGTTTGCGTTATTTCATTTGTTTTTCGTCCATGTGGCACATCCAGTGACGGAAATCGGGATACGGGTGTCACATAGAGCGGTCAAGAGCACTCGGTTTAAGTGATAGATGGATAGGAAGTTGTTGGGTTTTTCCAGGCCTAGTGCCACGGTTCCCGACCTGACACTAACCTAGTTCTAGGATCTAAGCGCAGCGGAAATTAAATTCATAATTTAATTAATCCTAGAATAGGAAAACACTAAGCATCGTGCATAAATGTAATAATAAACAAAAACGAATAATAAAGATCTCGAAGAGAGATACTGACCTCAAAGGCGAGACGGAGCCAAACGGCGATGGGCAAAACA
>NW_010970575.1:70721-72385 GCF_000463585.1 Tarenaya hassleriana | reverse complement strand
GGTTACTATTCACCGACACTATTCACGGTTACTATTCATAGTCACTATTCATAGTCACTATTCACCGTTCGGTTGAATTACATTAATTCGACCGAATTTCCACACCGTTTTATGTTTCGATTAAATTACATTAATTCAACCGAATTTGACCAAATTCGGACGAGTTACACTTACTCGATCGAGTTCAACAAACATTTTGTTTCAAACTTCACTTTGTCAGTTTTTACATTCCAACCCTTCGTGTGTGACCCTATAGGCTCATTCAATGTGATCGTGATCTCGAAACACTATTTCGACTCATTGATTGTAGGTGGTCTCTAGCAAGACACTACAACCCTCACATTGATAGAGTTAGTGATCCACTAACAGAGCAGTAATAGTTCTTACTACGATCCTTTTGACACACGATATCCTATGTCGAACATAAGGCATGGATCTAGCCACCTTATCAGGTTCGACTGCTTTCTCATCCATGAGATAACTGAACATAATAGATGACATTCATCTAAGCGTGGTCACGCATTTCACAGTTCATCTCACTCGAGGGGCTCAGCGATATTTCTCTCGTAATTAGAGGGTCAAAATCCCTTCCGACTATCTATTATCCTCCACATGTCTCATAACGAACCCGAGCACAGTCATTATAGTTATCCTATTACGGATAACGTTTGACTGAGTCAGAGCACGTTACTCCTCATGTCGGATACATATAGATATCTCCGGTTTGAGGATCCAGTAGCGAACCATCACATGAGATTCAAGTCATGACTCATGTCCATGTGACAATCTCATGCGGGTCATCCAGTCACTTGTTCCAAACAAGTACTCATGATCGTGATCTATATCTAATAATCATAATCATCATAATGATCATCTATCACGCCTCATGTTAGTCTTAGCTCGTCATCGTTCCCATGATGAGATCAACTAGGGAATTTAGAATTATTTCTATAAATAATTCATGGATTTCATCATACAACAAATATGCAAATCGTATAATGAAAATTTTAATTCATTCCACAAATGAATTAATTACAAAAGTCTCATATATAGATTAACTAGAGCATTACAACCTTCAGTCTCCCACTTGCTCTAGTCTCCCACTTGTTCTAAGCTAATCTACCAAACACCTAATGCCCATGCCCCGTACATGACCCTCATGCTTTGATGAAGGAAGAGGCTTCGTCAATGGGTCGGCAATATTGTCATCCGTTGATACTCTGCAAATACGCACATCCCCTCTGTCTATAATCTCTCGAATTAGGTGAAAACGCCGCAGTATATGTTTGGATCTCTGATGTGATCTTGGTTCCTTCGCTTGCGCAATTGCACCATTGTTGTCGCAAAGCAACTCGATGGGCTCCACCATGCTTGGAACAACACCTAGATCACCAAGGAATTTTCTGATCCAAACCGCTTCCTTTGCAGCATCCGATGCAGCTATATACTCGGCCTCTGTTGTGGAGTCTGTAATGGTGGGTTGTTTGGAACTTTTCCAACTCACTGCACCGCCATTCAAGCAGAACACAAATCCAGACTGCGATATGAAATCATCCTGGTCTTATTGGAACTAGCGTCGGTATAACCCCTTATAGCTAGCTCAGTATCCAATCCACCGTATACCAAGAAAGCATCCTTAGTCCTTCTTAAGTACTTCAAGATGT
>NW_010970575.1:70212-70650 GCF_000463585.1 Tarenaya hassleriana | reverse complement strand
AAGACCTAGAATCAATAAAGACCTAGAGATAGGCTAACCAGTCCCCGGCAACGGCGCCAAAAACTTGATACGTGTGTACCGAGTCTAAAATCTATAACCCGATTCACAACTCACCGCAAGGATACGGATCGTCGTAACACGGGGTCGAACGCAAGGACCGGTAGCTAAATCTAAATCCTATCGAGACTAAATCAAAGCAAGTAGAAGTGAAAGTGATGGTGGAAGTATATCGAATGAATAGAAAATAAGGAAGCAAAACAATAAAAGGGAGTAAACAAGCAATCTAAGATGACCGTGGGTGTCGGGACCGTATTCGCGTGTATGGGTATATGCTAAGCATGCGAGGATCACGATATTGAATCTGTATTCGGGAATCGTCAAGCAACAAAAATAGAGAAATCACCTCCCGGCATATAACTCACTATCTAAAGATCTCTA
>NW_010970575.1:66837-69224 GCF_000463585.1 Tarenaya hassleriana | reverse complement strand
AGGAAGTTCTTGATGTATTCCATCCTTTTAGCTCCAGATCGCTTCCATCTTGGTCCAAATCTCATCCAAGACCTGTAATCCAATAAAAACACAACCAAACCGAGTTTCGTAGCCTAACGCGCCTATAATGCCTACAAATGAACATGATCCTCATATAAATCCTATAAAAATGTCCAGGAAATATAGAGAGAATTAGGAGTTATCAAATCCCCCCAGACTTAAACCTTTGCTCATCCTCGAGTGAAGGACGAAGGAATAAAATCTGCAAAACAGGGATGACGAACATCAAATAGCATCTTCATGAAACTCAAAAGCGAAACATCCATCTAATGCTAGCTTCCTGTGAATCGTACCCAAACCGGTTTACTATGATCTTTCTACCAAAGACCAATCTACCTAGTCATGGGACTTTTATTGCCACCTAGAACCCGTTAGAATCTCTACAACTCACCAAGCCTATTTCCGAACCTATCCTTATCTCACTTTTGCCTTTTCGATCTTAGTTCTACTTCGTACCTGGATTTTTACCTTTTTGTAGGATTTTTCTGTCAAACGCTCGCATCTCGGGTTTTTAGGACGTTGAAGTTGAAGGACATCGGTTTTCTCTCCCCTTTTTTTTTTCTTTTCTCTTTTTTTTTCTTTTTAATGCAATGTCCGACCCAAAACTTAGACCCGAACCATCGATCGATGCGCTCATGTCCTCGAACGATTTTCGTTACCGAGATTTTGACAGCGGAGTGTCGAGATGCTTTATTTTCCCAAGGTGTTTGTTGAACTATATTTTGTCGACCTACAAGACTCAGAAAAGGTTCTAAACGAAACATATAACCTGGATATAGTCGTTTCAACTCCGTAGGTTCCAAACAACAACCTTATCCCACAAACTATGTATAGAAGTCTGGAGAACTATCAATTCGACACGGTTCAACCACGTTCTACAAAGTCACTAGATCATCAAGGTGTTCCTACTCTATTATTCCACAAATCCTCCAAATGATGTTCAAAACGGGTGTCCGAGGTATGCATGTGAACCTATATGAACCTATATCTATATGTCATATGCAATCATGCAAACCTAACGAAGATCATCTATATGGAAAAAGGAAAAAGAAAACGTGAATGCAACTAATGCAAAGTGATATGCAAAAGTGAAAAATTTTCCTAAGTCTATATGCCATGATAAAATGTACCTAAACTAAATGCAATCCTAAGTAGATAGGCCTGAATGGGTGAAGGATCTATCCACCCCCCAAGACTTGAACTATACACCGTCCACGGTGTAGACTCTCGCCCGGAAGAATAGAATCGAAAATAACGTGTGAAGAGAACCAGTAAAAGGGTAGAGGAAGCTTAGCTCTGCGAAATCCGTTTGCTCGCAATGAAGTTAACTCACGTCAAACGCCAGAACTCTCACACTCTCTGTGAACTGGGATCTATCCACTCGTCGTCACTCGGAAACTGATACTCATCTCTCATGTGTCGGTATGAACGCTCATAGAACAACAAACGTTAACCGAAAGAAAACAGAGAGGCTCGCATATAGATAGATAAGTACAGAGTACGCAAAATCCGAGTCTCCAAAATACATCCGAAAGGCCTACTACATCTCTAGTAAAATGGAAAAGGGGAGACCTACCTGAACTATGGTCTAGTCGTCTGCTGGTGCATCGTCTCTGTCGTCCTCCATAGGTACTGGTGGCTGCTCGTCTGGGAATAGTCGGTTGCGGAACCCGCGAAACTCCCCATATAATGCATCGTGCTGTATCCTGAGTGCCTGCATCTGATCAACCAGCTGTGATGAAGTCCCGCACCATCTGGTGTACATGCTCGTCATCTCGGAGTCGACATGGTCTGCATGTCTGTCATAGCGCTCTCGACTGAGCTCCTAATGTCGACCACTGCCCTGTCGATCGAGCTCCGCGTGTCCAACATCGCCTGAAACATGAAGCGCTGGAAGTCGTCATGTGGTTGGAATGTGTATCCATAGCTGTCTGGGCCACAAGTAGGTGGTGGCGGTGATGGTCGCGTGAAGTCTGGCTCTGGAAATGAAGTAGTGGGCGGTGGCAGTGGGGATGCCTGGAGCAGGTCATCGGGTAATCGGGATGTCCCTGCCTCTGAAGTGTGGTGCTCCGAATGTGTGGGCGGTGTAGGCGGCTCGTCGTATGCCTCCTCCTCTAGACCGGATCGATGTCCTGCTGTGAGGTCTAGTAGGAGCCCCTGTAGAGTGAGAGGTGGCAGATGTATGTTCGGCAGAAGGAGGCGCCTCTTGATGTTGCTGTCGCGCTCATAGTATAGCCAGTAGGTTCGACGACTCTCGATATCGATAGAGGACTTCTGTCGCAGCACCTTGATGTTCAGAGTGGAGGATGGGCTGCATCGGGTCCTCT
>NW_010970575.1:63549-66827 GCF_000463585.1 Tarenaya hassleriana | reverse complement strand
GACGAACACTTCGACTCCAGAGTCAGCCTGCTGGATCGAGTATAAGTGGAGTGCTACTCGGGATGCTAGATCAACGCGAGACATTCCCCAGTCGGACCCATCGTAAAGTGGACTCAGGGCCTGTCGGATGAACTGTAGCTCCGTCTGGGATACTGACCCCGGATCTTTCCTAGCAAACAATGTGTTAGCTAGGATCATATGAAAATACCTGACTGCAGGGTGTCGGATCCATGTAGACTTCAGACGACTGGCTATGTAGTCGTGGGATCCTATCTCTGACCAGAACTGTCATAGTGCGGATCCGCTCACGGATGGAAGCTCGGCCGTCTCCCTGGGAGCAACACCGAGGATCTCAGAGAACTGAGCCATGGTGAGGTGGTAGGGACGCCCGGCTATCCAGAATGCCATGTAAGCTCTGCTGGCGTCGCCATCCTGGGGAATGTACAGGCGGTATGATGCCAGAAATTCCGCCGTTAACTGTCTATATGTCGATTCGCGAGCCTCGAGGATGCTGAGCCATCCTAATTGGTCGCACAAGCCGTGGACCTGCTCGTAGAATCCTAGCTCGATAATCTCCTCGTCTGGGAATTTGGTGCAGTAGATCAGGTTGGAGAAGTAGGTTGCTGTCTGCTGCATGTCAGGAGTGGGTAGGCGGAAGCGAGGCTCGTGGTCGGTATCGCTGACTACGATTGTCGGAGGGGTCAGGGTCATCACTGCGTCTGCCCGCGGTTGAAAAGGAGCAAGAGGTGGAATGTGGTCCTCGCAAACGTCAGATGCTCTAGATTTGGTCTTGCGGGTGGCCATCTGAAACTCGAGACAAAGACAGGTGAGTGCGACCGGGATCGCGAATACGAGTGGAAAAAGGCCCGTATATCGCACAGAAGACTGACTCGGCCGAGTCAAGACTGCTAGGACCGAGTCAGAACGTGCTGTCAATGTAAGGGTTATTGCCTCGGTCGAGTCAATATGTGACTCGGACCGAGTCAACACGTGGGCGTCATCGGAATTCCGCGTTCTGCCTCGGTCGAGTCAATACTTTGACTCGGACCGAGTCAAAACGCTGTTCGTTCCGCCAGACAAAGAACTACACTCAAAAACCCCGAAATCGCCGAAATCAACTGAAAAAACTCATGAGTAATCAAGAATAAGCATGTATGTGCAAAGATCTGTGTCCTAATCACTCAAAAACTCATAAAAACTTCCTGATTTGGTGAAAATCACAAATCTCACTCTCAACCCAAAAATCTTTCGCAAATTCGGAATAAATATGCGTAAATAGGTATGAATCGTCCATAATCTGCAAAATCTGAGTGCGGAAATACATACCGGAGGGATTTCGATTATGAAATCGAAGGGGGCGACTCGGAGTGACGACACCGGGTGAGGAGAGGATTTTCGCGAAAAAGGGGAGGAAGTGGGGCACAAAATCGGCTGAGTAAAATAAGTAGGGTTTCGAAAATCTGACTCGGTCTGAGTCAACACTTGGCTCGGTCGAGTCAGTTTACCTTGCCGATTCATCATCCTTTGCGAATTGACTCGGTCGAGTCAACACTTGACTCGGACCGAGTCAGAACTCTGTGACACGATCTGAACTCCGTTTCTGCGCGCGATGACCTGCGAATCAAGTTCCATATCCCTGTACCCAAGGGAAAACACCATGTAGGCTCCCAAATCCAAAAAGAAAAAGTCTAAAACCCAAACAACATCTCAAAAACAAAACAAAAACCCCGGGTTGCCTCCCGAGAAGCGCTTCTTTATGGTCATTAGCTAGACCGTACGTGAACTCAGGCTGATGGTGGTATAGTGAGAGGAAGAACGCCTCTCTCACCTGCAGGGTCGGCCGGGTTATACAGCTTCAGACGCTGTGCATTTACCTTGAACGTACCACCCGTGCTGTTATACAGCTCAATTGCGCCGTGGTCGTAAACTCGATGGATCTTGAATGGACCGGACCACTTAGACTTCAGCTTACCTGGAAACAATCGCAAACGAGAGTTGAAGAGAATGACAAGATCACCTGAGTGGAATGATCGCGGAATGATGTGTCGATCATGCCATTTCTTCGCTCTCTCCTTGTAGATTTTCGCGTTCTCGTACGCGTCAAGTCTGATCTCCTCAAGATGGTGTAGCTGGAGCACGCGTTTCTCTGCAGCGGTCTTCATGTCATAGTTGAGCGCCTTGATTGCCCAATAAGCTTTATGCTCGAGCTCAACCGGTAGATGACATGCTTTTCCGTAGACGAGTTGGAACGGTGTCATACCAATCGGCGTTTTGAAGGCTGTTCGGTAAGCCCATACTGCATCTTCTAGCTTCTGTGACCAATCCTTGCGTGATTTAGCAACAATCTTCTCCAGAATGGACTTGATCTCCCAGTTGGAAATCTCCACCTATCCACTAGTCTGAGGATGATACGGAGTAGCAATCCGATGATGAACCCCGTACTTCTTCAGTAGTGTCTCAATGATCCGGTTGACAAAGTGTGCGCCGCCATCGCTAATCACAACACGAGGAACACCAAAACGTGGAAAAATAATCTGTCTAAATAGCCTAACCACAGTCTTAGCATCATTCCTCGCGCTAGCCAATACCTCTACCCACTTAGTCACATAATCAACCACAACTAAGATATATACGTTCCCGCAAGACGATGGAAAAGGTCCCATAAAGTCTATGCCCCAAACATCAAAAGGTTCCACTTCTAGAATATAATTCTGAGGCGTCTCATGGCGTCTAGAAATGTTACCTGTGCGCTGGCAAGAATCACATGAGGCGACGTACCTATGGACATCCTTAAACATCGTAGGCCAATAGAATCCCGCTTGTAGAATCTTCGTTGCGGTCTTCGAAGCGGCAAAATGACCTGCATAATCAGAAGAATGGCAATGGAAAAGTACCTGTTGCACTTCTTCCTCGGGAATGCATCGTCTGAACATCTCATCGATACCACGCTTGAACAAGAACGGATCGTCCCAAAAATAATCCCGTACGTCATGGAGGAACTTCTTCCTTCCGTTATAATTAAGCTCGGACGGGAGTATTTGGGAGACCAGATAGTTCACGTAGTCTGCGTACCATGGGTCTTCATGTCGGGTAGTGCCTGCCATAATCTGCTCCTCTCGCAAAGAATCATCTATCGGGAGAGGATCGGGTATCGCAAGGCGTGAAAGATGATCTGAAACTGTGTTCTCCGTGCCTTTGCGATCCCTAATCTCGACGTCAAACTCTTGTATGAGTAGCATCCATCGAATCAGTCGAGGTTTGACATCTTTCTTCGTCAG
>NW_010970575.1:60810-61940 GCF_000463585.1 Tarenaya hassleriana | reverse complement strand
TTCCGGGCTGGCTCGGTGTCGGTGGTGGGGCTCAGAGAACTGACTCGGTCCGAGTCAGAACGAAGGAAGGCCGAGTCAACACGTGACTCGGTCGAGGTCGAACTATACAACACCGAGTCTGAAACGAACGAAGTTTCTGAGTGTTCCAGCGATCGAGTCAGAATACAGAAGCTCGAATTTCTCCTCCGTTTCACCGTCTAACGCCTATGTGAGCTCCCGAATATCCTCCCAATTGCTGTATATACTCGCATCTGATGCCAGGAGGGATATTTCAAGTGTATCAATGTCTCGGAACTGATCGAAGACCTCCTGCGTCAAGATCTCGTGTACATCAACATAACACGCTGAATCGGTAGTGGATGGCTGCTTCGTATTGTGATCTAAGGTGAACTCAACAGTCTCGTCACCTATCTTCATGGTAAGACGACCGGCTCTGACGTGTACAACCGCATCAGCCGTGTTCAAAAACGGTCTGCCCAGAATAATCGGTATCTTCGAGTCTTCATCCATGTCTAAGACAACAAAATCGACGGGGACATAATAACCTCCGACTTTCAAAGGAACGTCCTCGAGAATACCTGCGGGATACTTAACAGATCGATCCGCTAGCTGTAGCGCCATCCGTGTCGGCTTAAGCTCACCAATATTAAGCTTCTTGTAAATAGACAACGGTAGTAAACTGACGCTAGCACCAAGGTCGCACAATGCACGGTCTATTGCAATGTTTCCGATTTTGCAGGGAATCGAAAAACTACCAGGATCTGATCTCTTCCGTGGCAACTCATGCTGTAGAATCGCAGCGCTCACCTCTGTGCTCAAGGCTACTGTCTCCTTCCCAATTACCCTCTTCTTGGTCAAGATGTCTTTCAGAAACTTCGAATAAGAGGGTATCTGCAGCATAGCCTCATAGAACGGTATAGTAACCTCCAGCTTCTGAAGCATATCAGTAAATCTCGAGAACTGTGTATCCTCAACATGCTTCTTCAATCGAGAAGAAAAAGGAACGGGCGGTACCTTAGGTGGAGGAGCGACGTATGGCGTTTCGGCTTCCTCTGCATTCACCCGAGGTGTCTCATATGCTATGCCTTTTCCTTTCTCTTCGGCAGTGTATCTAGACGTCGTCCCTTTTT
>NW_010970575.1:56538-57853 GCF_000463585.1 Tarenaya hassleriana | reverse complement strand
TTTTTCTGGGTTTTGACTCGGACCGAGTAAGTACTCTGACTCGACCGAGTTAAAACGAGACATAAGAAATTCGGCCCAGCCCAATCTTCTGACTCGGACGTTCTGACTCGGGCATGTTGACTCGGGGTATCTGACTCGGACATGTTGACTCGGACTCCTCGTAACATGCTTGAATTGGGCCATTTTCAGCGTGTTGACTCGGCCCGCTTTCCATGGTTGACTCTGGCCGAGTCAGGACAGGAAGTTCTTGATGTATTCCATCCTTTTAGCTCCAGATCGCTTCCATCTTGGTCCAAATCTCATCCAAGACCTGTAATCCAATAAAAACACAACCAAACCGAGTTTCGTAGCCTAACGCGCCTATAATGCCTACAAATGAACATGATCCTCATATAAATCCTATAAAAACGTTCAGGAAATATAGAGAGAATTAGGAGTTATCACACAACATGGCATACATGATGGATCCAATAGCTGAAGCATATGGGATTCGACTCATCCGCTCTCGCTCATCAAGTGTCTCCGGACACTGAGTCTTGCTTAGAGTAATGCCATGTCTCATCGGCAAAAGTCCTTTCTTAGAATCTTGCATTCTAAACCGATTTAGAATCTTATCGATGTATGCACTCTAACATATGCCAAGAAGCCGTTTCGATCTATCACGATAGATCTTAATCCCTAGGATATAGGCTGCTTCACCTATGTCCTTCATTGATAAATGTTTTCCTAGCCAAGACTTGACGTCTTTCAAGGTAGGAACATCATTCCCAATGATTAATATATCATCTACGTATAAGATAAGAAACACTACCGCACTCCCACTAATCTTTTTGTAAACACACGGCTCATCTTCATTTTGGATAAAGCCAAACTGTTTGACTGTTTCATCAAAACGAAGATTCCAACTTCTGGAAGCCTGTTTTAGTCCATAAATGGAACGCTGAAGCTTGCATACTTTGTTCGGGTACTTTGAATCAACAAAACCCTCAGGTTGTGTCATGTACACATCCTCGAGTAGATTCCCGTTAAGGAATGTTGTTTTGACATCCATTTTCCATATCTCGTAATCATAGTACGCAGCTATGGCAAGCAGAATCCGAACGGATTTAAGCATCACTACAGGTGAAAAAGTTTCATCATAGTCAACACCATGAATTTGGCGAAACCCTTTTGCAACCAGTCGTGCTTTGTGAGTATGCACGTTGCCATCCATGTCAGTTTTCAACTTGAAAACTCATTTGCACCCTATCGGTTTTACCCCATTTGGTACATCAACCAAAGTCCAAACTTGGTTGTCGTACATGGATTGAATTTC
>NW_010970575.1:45988-54738 GCF_000463585.1 Tarenaya hassleriana | reverse complement strand
ACTTTTGCACGTTTTGAACCGTTCAAAACGTGCCTTCTCTTGGAACATAGTTTTTAGTTCTTCCAAGATGTCATAAGCCTCCTTGCCTTCGAATCGCTTCTGAAGTTCAGGACACGTAGTTCCCAGCATGAGGCAGGAGATGTCAACATCATCACTGATATGCTTTATCCAAGCATCTCGAGTGGCGCGTGGAGCATTTGCAGCAGGCTCATTGTCAATGTTGATGGGAGTTTCAAAAACATACAGTTTTCGTTCTTGCCTAAGAACGATTCTCAGGTTTCTATACCAATCGAGGAAATTGGGTCCTGTCAATTTCTCCTTCTCAAGGATAGATCGCATGGATAAAGCAGATACATTGCTAGTGTTGGAAGCAACCATGATGAGTATTAATTAGTACAATACTAACTCCGGATGACATTTAGGTGTAGATGAGATTTAATTCTATCAAGAAAATCACCCTCAGTGGATTTTCTGAAAGATTAAGATCTATATTTCACATGATTTGAGTCAGCTAGGGCATGACGCCCAAAATCATGCTATTTAGGTAGACAACCATTGTCAATCACATCCAATATGACTCTCAGATCATTTATGGGAAGTTAGTATCGACATACTATTGCATATTTCTAGTCCCATCTCATACCGCTAGGTTCAAGTCTGACTTGATAACCTAACTTTAAGCTTATCCATGTTCAAGCTATGTGAATCACTATTTCACCATCTCGCCTCACTAAGATAATCTAGCACGTACAACTAGGGTATGTCCCGTGATATAGACGATCAAAGCCTTGACGAGTGCTCTACTAGTGGGTGGTATGAAGCTTAAATTCAATCCAATCGTGTTCAAGCTAAGAGATAACCTTTTCTCTATCTTGTTTCACTTAAGATAATCTGGCACGCACAACTAGAGCATGTCCCGTGACACAGACTATCAAAAGTTTAACAAGTGCTCACTGGCGATCAAAGACGTTATTGTTTGAGGGGTTTAAATTTTGAGAACAACTATTGTTCTTTAATGTTCTAACAACTATTGTTTGGTTTTATTTTGATGTATTTAGAAACATTTTACACTCAATACATCACTCATACGCATAGTTTCTTAAACTATTTCAATATGTCATGCATTACAACAATGATATATCCAGAAACATTTTCTTACGTCATATATCATTTTAAACAGTTACACAACCATTTTCGTGCAAGTGGTGTTAGGTCCAGATCTAATCGGGAAACAAATTTCAAACCATTTTGAAATCCTACAGTTCGTTATAAGTATCATTACATATATGCTAACCATGCTCTAATACCACTGTTGGGTTTTTCCAGGCCTAGTGCCACGGTTCCCGACCTGACACTAACCTAGTTCTAGGATCTAAGCGCAGCGGAAATTAAATTCATAATTTAATTAATCCTAGAATAGGAAAACACTAAGCATCGTGCATAAATATAATAATAAACAAAAACGAATAATAAAGATCTCGAAGAGAGATACTGACCTCAAAGGCGAGACGGAGCCAAACGGCGATGGGCAAAACTGAGAGTCATCACAAAGGGCAACGACCTCTACGGTATCCACACCGCGGGTTGGATCCAACAATTGGATCTGGCCTGCTAGGACCTAAAATCAGTTGCTAGTCCAGAGAGGTTCCTGAGAGCTTATGGTCGTTTAGACTTCTTAAAGCTCTCTAGATCC
The DNA here is from genome assembly GCF_000463585.1 of Tarenaya hassleriana. NCBI lineage: Eukaryota > Viridiplantae > Streptophyta > Magnoliopsida > Brassicales > Cleomaceae > Tarenaya > Tarenaya hassleriana. The sequence goes on along the minus strand of NW_010970575.1, from coordinate 53,045 downwards.
CCTATAGGACTTAGGACTTGGTGTGTTGAAGTCTTTGGCCAAGCTCCCCTTATATAGAGTTCAAAACCGTTGAAAATGGGTAGAATTTTCGATGTGGGATTTTTGCTCGGTTACTATTCACCGACACTATTCACGGTTACTATTCACCATCACTATTCACCGTTCGGTTGAATTACATTAATTCGACCGAATTTCCACACCGTTTTATGTTTCGATTAAATTACATTAATTCAACCGAATTTGACCAAATTCGGACGAGTTACACTTACTCGATCGAGTTCAACAAACATTTTGTTTCAAACTTCACTTTGTCAGTTTTTACATTCCAACCCTTCGTGTGTGACCCTGTAGGCTCATTCAATGTGATCGTGATCTCAAAACACTATTTCGACTCACTGATTGCAGGTGGTCTCTAGCAAGACACTACAATCCTCACATTGATAGAGTTAGTGATCCACTAACAGAGCAATAATAGTTCTTACTACGATCCTTTTGACACACGATATCATATGTCGAACATAAGGCATGGATCTAGCCACCTTATCAGGTTCGACTGCTTTCTCATCCATGAGATAACTGAACATAATAGATGACATTCATCTAAGCGTGGCCACGCATTTCACAGTTCATCTCACTCGAGGGGCCCAGCGATATCTCTCTCGTAATGAGAGGGTCAAAATCCCTTCCGACTATCTATTATCCTCCACATGTCTCATAACGAACCCGAGCACAGTCATTATAGTTATCCTATTACGGATAACGTTTGACTGAGTCAGAGCACGTTACTCCTCATGTCAGATACATATAGATATCTTCGGTTTGAGGATCCAGTAGCGAACCATCACATGAGATTCAAGTCATGACTCATGTCCATGTGACAATCTCATGCGGGTCATCCAGTCACTTGTTCCAAACAAGTACTCATGATCGTGATCTATATCTAATAATCATAATCATCATAATGATCATCTATCACGCCTCATGCTAGTCTTAGCTCATCATCGTTCCCACGATGAGATCAACTAGGGAATTTAGAATTATTTCTATAAATAATTCATGGATTTCATCATACAACAAATATGCAAATCGTATAATGAAAATTTTAATTCATTCCACAAATGAATTAATTACAAAAGTCTCATATATAGATTAACTAGAGTATTACAACCTTCAGAAGTTCCAGACCAAAGGGTACCCGGATGATTCTCAATTTTTGATGGAAGATAGGGGTATTAAAGAGGATTCAAAAGAGCCAAACCAACCTTGAATCTACCACGTTTTGACCTTGCGCAAGGGTGACATACACATACATGCGCAGAAGGCAATACTCTCGGACGCACCAAGAAGAAGATGCAAAATAAAACTCGATTTCTTATCAATTCAAAGTATGATCATTTTTTACATATAAAGGCCTTTAAATAGGCTAGAAACACAGAAAAAGTACAAAGAAAATTCGTGCATAAGGAGGAGCTAACACAATACTAAAGAAAGGTAGTGGAAAATAACACCATTAAGTAAAGAAAAAGTGGGAAGTTGATGGAAGTGGATGGCCTACGTCTTGCAATATTTTAGGAGCCTTAAATAAGGTCTTCATGAGGTTGAAATCATGTAGAAGACTTCCCAAATTTGTGCTTGATAAGGGCTGGCCGAAATTTGGTACAAATGTAGCACCATATCCTCTCCAATGGGATGATATCTTCTTGGACTTGTGCATAATACTTTTGGGCTCTTTGGGCTTTGATATGCAGTCCATTTATTGAGAATACAATTCTAAAATATCTCCTTGTAAGCCCATAGGTTAGCCCACGAAGTTTTAAGTGTTGCCCTACAATAGGCCAAAATCGATGTATGTTTTGGGCGATGTTGATTCATGTATCGTCCAGTTCATTCGGGGTTGGTCTGTCGGTCTTCATGCTAACTTTCTGTTCTCATTTGATTGGCCGTATTATTGTGTTTGATTATGAAATCAGAATCATAAGATCAGTTTCCCAAATTCACACATGGAAATCTGTTTGATGTTAACTGAAGAAGAATCTGTGTATAGTTATTTCCTTCTTTCGGTATCTGGTAAAAGAAATTTTCACTCGCTTATGCTTTGCCTTTTTTGTTATGGAAATTTATCATATTCTCTTGTGTATTGTTATTATTATTATAAAAAAAAAGGGAGAATTGCTGTAAAATACCTATACTTTTTTCTTATCTCAATTTAATACTTGTACTTTTTTTTAATTATTGAATAACACATGTACAATTGATTTTTCTCCAAATAAATCATATACTTTTAAATTATTGGCCAAAAAATACCTACAGTCAAATAACCGTCACGTAGATAAACGGAAATCCTACGTGGAAGCAAAATTCTCAACATCTCTCATAATCATCGCGCCATATCATTACCACGTCAGAAATTAAATAAAAAATAATTAATTAATAAATTGATTAGTAATAATTAATTAATTAATTAAAAATCATAAAAATAAATAATAAAAATATATATTGTGACACTCGTAACCCGTATACAGCAAACAGGTTGTGCTACATGGACAAATCGAGAAGATAACTCAATAAAACGGAAGCAAAAATGTGAAATTCAAAAACACTTTTTGAAAGAGAGTAGACAGCGGAAATACATTACGCGATACATGTCGCAAAACACACATGTCCGAATGTTAGTTATTACAACCGTAGGAAATATGGAAAACACAAGTCCCGTAGTTTAATTACAAAACCCGTACATGATGTTGCTTCTCTCAAGTCGTCACCACCCTGCTGCGTTACTCATACTCCTCAGGATCTAAAAAAAATAAATCCACGAGGGCTAAGAACACTGCTTAGTGAGTAGCCCGGGTTGATCCCGGTCATCTCGTTCCCAGCTAGAACGGTGATAAAACAATGACATACACAAAAATATACAAGTAATGATAACGCATAATTATATTACATCAATCGTATCACACCCGTATGGAGTCCATACCATAGGGTTTAACAATAAACCCTAGTCAAGTCAGCATGACTAGGAGCGCCTCACACGCCCGCCAAGTCCATGACGTTGGTCGTCGTGTCACACACGACTTCATTACCATCAATCCTGTATGGAGTCCACCATACGGTTTAGCACTCTGTAATACCCCGATTCCCGAATAAATTATTTAAATTAACTTCGGGAATAAAATAGGATAAGACAAGTCTAAAATATAAGGTGATTAGCATAAGAATCGAACCAAGGGATCAACGGGACTCGAACGCGTCGAAAACGTCGAAAAAACAAAGGAAATGGGGCGTAGACCGATCGGTCCAGAGGTAGACCGACCGGTCTAGCGAAAGACGGAGAAAAAGACGAAAAAACAGTACAGAACGGACGGACCAGGAGGTAGAACGGACGGACCAGGAGGTAGAACGGACGGACTGCACGTTCGCGAAACGGAACGGACGGACCAGAAGGTAGAACAGACGGACTGCCCGTTCGCGAAGCGGAACGGACGGACCAAGATGTAGAACGGACGGACTGCCCGTTCGCGAAGTGGAACGGACGGACCAGCAGCAGAACGGACGGTCTAGGGTCCTGGGAGCAAAACGCCGAAAAATGCTGACTTTCTTCCACCTTTCGGCCGCGATTATTGCGCGACAATCTGTCCCCACGCGCCACCAGCCGCCACTCCCGTGTAATGCCAGACATAGGCTGACCCCTAGGCCGCGTTTTGATCAATTGGGTCTCTGAAGGGCTGATACATCGGCTCCAATCAGAGGAAGAAAACCATTTCGACTGAAAAACCGGATTTCTGAAAAAGAGAGAAAGGGAGAGAGATTGAGGAAGAACTGAGGCAAGAGAGCTCGGGAAATCAAAGAGGGACACCCCAAGGAGGTTCCCAGGAAGTTTCGGAGGATAAGAAGATCTGTAGAACTCGTACAAGCTCGGACAAAAACGCATCTCACGGAAATCCGAGGTGAGTGGTTTGGATTGCGTTTGTGAGATTCTATTTTTCATGATTTATGGTGTAGACTAGTGATTCTGCAAGAATTAAGCACTTAGGGATGTTAGGTATTGAGTGGATAACAATTAGATCTTGAATCGGATCAGAATTTGGGCAAAAATGGCGAAAAATCGGACTGAACTCATGAGGAAGACGAAGATCTGAGTCCCAGACCGTCCGGTCTACGGACGTAGACCGTCCGTTCTGGGACACAGCAGAACGAACACGTGGAACTGCGATTGCAGCAGGACCCGGAACGTCCGGTCTGAGAAACAAGGGAGAACGGACGGTCTGACTTAGTTGGACCGCCCGTTCTGGACCATATAGAACGGACGGTCCGTATGAACCAGATTAAGTTGTGGTAAAGGAATTAAGAAGTGATCAAATGGAAAATGAGAAACAAGTAAGTTAAATGATTATACAAACATTGAATAACAAAAGATAGGATAATTAAACCAAAAGTCTTTGTGAGTATCAAGGATTAATTCAAGAGGAAAACTCGGAGATAATAATAAGGAAATAAGATGGTAAATAATTTTGTGTGGATGGATGCATGTGATTGAATGACTAAGGAACCCCGTACTTAGTACCGGTTGACGGCGTGAGTCAGTACTAGTACGGGGATGTGTGGATATTGAACCAGTGCCGGTTGACGAACTTGGAGTCAGCACTGGGTGATGTGTGGTTTCGGTAATAGTACCGGTTGACGAACTTGGAGTCAGTACTATTACCGAAATGGAATACCAGTACCGGTTGACGATGTGGAGCCAGTACTGGTATAGTTGGGTGGACGTTTCTGGAGCGGTGCCGGTCGACGATGTGGAGTCAGTACCGTTAAGGAAATGTGTAGTGAAGCCAGTACCGGTTGACGGCATGGAGTCAGTACTGGTGGATCTGAGTGGTCGTCTTTATAATATTACCGGTTGACGAAGTGGAGTCAGTACTATTATAGGGAAGCAGGGTAAAGTCTAGTACCGGTAGACGAATTGAGTCAGTACTAGATGATACCGAAAGGAACGGTACCTGATAGTGCCGGTGGACGACTTGAGTCAGTACTATCAGGTATCGAAAAATGTGTGAAATAATGGTAATGTATTAGGAAGATAAATGATAAAGAGTTAAATGGATGAAAATGAATTCTTGTATCGAGAGACCAGTTGGCACCGTTCTCCATGAGAATGGGCTCTCCGGGCTCAATCCGAGCTGCTCATTAAGCATTTTGCTTAGCCCTCCGTTGTTGAATTTTTCAGATCCCGAGGAGCACGAGTAGTGCACTGTGGACGGCGACGGCTTGTGAAGACTTCATTATGTACGGATAAATAATCTTGTTTGTACGTTTTGGTTTGTGGAACAAGGTTTTGCGTGAAATCGGCTGTGTTTATGTTGGTTTAGTGCTCTATGATGTACTGATTATGAGCTTTGTTCAGATACATTCGATGTATTGATACTTTCTATGTGTTTTTATGAGAGTATTTTATTCATTACATGTTCTTGCATGCTAGATCTGTTATGAAATCCATGTATCATTATGAATGATACTAAACTCCCTAGTCTTGTGTCATTATGGGAATAACGACATAATAAGACTAGTATGATGTGTGATTGATGATCACATAGATGATCATAGGTATTGGATACGATCACAATCATAGGTATTCGTTGCAGAATGGAATACTGGACTGACCCGCATGAGATTGTCACATGGACTAGCGTCATGACTTTAATCTCATACGACGATTCCATGATTGGATCCTAAGACCTGAGATATCTACAGAATCCAACATGAGGAGTTGCGTGCTTTGATTACGTCAAACGTCCTGCGTAACAGGAGGACTATAAAGGCGTGTATCAGGTACGAAACGAATCATGTACTGGATTGTAGATAGTCAAGACGGGATTTGTACCTCTCGTAAAAGAGAGAGATATCGCTGGGCCCCTCGTGTGAGCAAGACTGTAGAAATGTGTGGCTGCACTATAGACGAATGTCGTCTATTTCAGACAGTCGAACTCAGTGAACGAGAAAGCAGTCGAATCAGATAAGGTGGCTTGTCCATGCCTTATGTTCGACATATGATATCGCGATACAAAAGGATCATCAGTCGGAATCATCACTGGCGTTCGTATGATCACAAAAAAACTCTATTCGATAATGGGATTAGAATTCTATTACATCTAGGAAACCTAATGAGATTAGAATTCTAATAGGTTTAGGAAACCTAATTAGATTATGATTCCTAGTAATCTATTCCTTGTCAAATTAGGATTTTTGGAAAGTCTATATAAGGAGAATGTCTTCTAGGGTTTTAAGAGAAGAAAAAAAAAAGAAGAGAAAAAAAAGAAGAGAAAAAAAAAGGAAAAAGAAGAAGAAAAATAAAACCCTAAGCCTCCAAAAACCTTGCACACAAGAGAGATCGAGATCTCTAGTCCTAGCAGACAAATTCCAAGGTGTTGGAATCCATCCCGACGTGTGGATACGTGTAGAGGGCGAGGTATTCTTCCTCCCTTTCGTGATCGGACGAATTCTTCAATTGAACAGGCCCTGGATCGATTGAGGTAAGCGTTCTTATGTTTCTATGATTCAATAGCAGCATGGTTCTAGGGTTTCATTAAATTTTTGTTTTACATCCGCTGCGCAAACCCTAGAATCGATCTCTTAGGAATTAGATTCGCTCATGAGATCCCAGGAAACCCAACAGTGGTATCAGAGCCTGGTTGCTCTGTTTTGATTTCATAGAACCCGATCACGCATGTTTTAGGATTTGAATTGTTTGAATCCATGTTTGCTTTGATATCTATGCATGTTTGATGATTGAATCTAGTGTAGATTGCATGTTTCATGTTGCATAGAGTGCAGGAGTTCGAATTTTGGGTGTACAGAAGAATTCGGTTCAGTTTCGGGTCTGATCGGGGCTTAGAACGCGGGGAAACGTGATCTGATCACGGAGAACTACCCTAGAACGGACGGTCCACGGGTGACGGACTGATTGGCACAGAACGGAAGGTTGGATCGTCCGTTCTGACTTTTGCAGTCGAGACCGAACGTTCTACCAGCCTGGAACGTCCGTTCTACCTCCAGAACGGACGGT
>NW_010970575.1:43305-44465 GCF_000463585.1 Tarenaya hassleriana | reverse complement strand
GATGATGATCCGAACAAGTCTAGCTTGACGTATGGAAAGATGATCTCTGAATTGCGTAAGCGATTAGAGGACATGGACGATTCTTTGATTGTTGATCAGTAGAATGCATCATTCCAAAAAGAGAGCTGAAAGCCATGGTAAGAGTGAAATGGTAGTTGTTGGAAAGAATTCCAGCAGTAGGAAGCGTTCCAAGAGCAAGGGCAATGGGAAAGTGACAAGCGTTGTCATTGAACCTAAGCCTAAGTCCAAAAAGGAAGAGTGTTATTTCTGTCATGCCGTTGGGCATTGGAACAGAAATTGTAGACTCTACCTGGAAGATCAGGAAAAGAAGAAGCTTAAAGAAGCTTTGACTTCTGGTGTCTTCGTTATAGAGGCTAATTTGTTTACTTCTACGTCGTGGGTATTCGATACTGGAAGCGCCTCGCATATTTGTGGAAATGTGCAAGGGTTGCGAGGAAGTAGACAATTGACAAAAGGAGAAGTAGATCTCCGCGTTGGGAATGGAGCAAAAGTTGTTGCATTAGCCGTCGGGACTAATGATCTGACTTTACCTTCTGGACTTGTATTGGAGTTGCATGATTGTTATTTTGTTCTTGCTATCAGTAAGAACATTATATCGATTTCATACTTAGACTCGGATGGTTTTAGATTTGTTATTGAGAACAAATGTCTATCCATTTATAGAGGTGATTTATTTTATGGTAAAGGTTACCATATTAATGGCCTTTATGTTTTGGATGATGAACCGTCTAGATACAGGTCAATCTATAACGTTTGTACCAAACGGTTTAAGACGAACGACTTAAACCCGACCTTCCTCTGGCATTGTCGTCTAGGCCATATAAACGAGAAACGCATACAGAAGCTTCATTCTGAATGTCTTCTGGATTCATTTGACTTTGAGTCTCTTGAATCTTGAGTCTTGTTTGATGGGCAAGATGACAAAGCATCCTTTCAAGGGGAAAGGACAGAGAGCGACAGAGTTATTGGATCTGATACATAGTGATGTATGCGGATCAATGAGCTGTCCAGCTAGAGGAGGTTATCTGTATTTCGTTAAGTTCACTAATGATTTCAGTCGATACGGTTATGTCTATTTGATGAGACATAAGTCTGAAACACTTGAAATGTTCAAGGCTTTCAGAAACGAAGCACAGAAC
>NW_010970575.1:37237-40494 GCF_000463585.1 Tarenaya hassleriana | reverse complement strand
ACGTTGCCATCCATGTCGGTTTTCTTCTTGAAGATCCACTTGCATCCGATGGGTTTTATCCCTTCAGATGCATCAACCAGAGTCCATACTTGGTTGTCTGACATGGATTGCATCTCTGACTTCATAGCCTCGCGCCATTTTTCGGAGTCCGGATTCGCCATTGCCTCTGGGTATGTGGTGGGCTCGTCATGTTCTAATAACATGAGTTCCTCATTCCCATTCACGAGAAATCCATATCTCGTTGGCTCTTGGCGAATCCTGCCTGATCTCCGAGGTTCACTCGTTAAAGGTTGAGTCACAACGGGCAGTGTAACAGGTTGAACTTCTTCAACTTGTTCACTCGGCTTAGCGTCTACTTGCTGCTCTCGAACTTCCTCAAGTTCGATCCTACTCCCACTGACTCTTTTGGAGACGAACTCTCGCTCCATAAAAGTCGCATTCCTGGCAATGAACACCTTGTTCTCTACTGGAATGTAGAAGTAGTAACCCTTAGTTTCCTTAGGGTAGCCTACAAATAAACACTTATCAGATTTGGAGGATAACTTATCAGTCATCTGACGCTTCACGTAAGTGTCGCAACCCCAAATTCTGACAAACGATAACGCGGGACGCTTCCCCGTCCATATCTCATATGGTGTCGTTTCAGCCGACTTCGTTGGACTCCTATTCAGTAGGTACGCGGTGGTCTCTAAAGCATAGCCCCAGAAGGACTTCGGAAGATCTGTCTGACTCATCATAGACCGAACCATGTCTAACAGTGTTCGGTTCCTCCGTTCAGACACGCCGTTCCATTGTGGCGTTCCAGGAGGAGTTAATTGTGATACAATACCACAATCAATCAGATAGTCAGTGAACTCTTGGCTCATATACTCGTCACCACGATCGATCGAAGTGTCTTGATCGTCTTGCCAAGCTGGTTCTGTACTTCGTTTCTGAAAGCCTTGAACATTTCAAGTGTTTCAAACTTATGTCTCATTAAATAGACATAACCGTATCGACTGAAATCATCAGTGAACGTAACGAAATACAGATAACCTCCTCTAGCCGGACAGCTCATTGGTCCGCATACATCACTATGTATCAGATCCAATAACTCTGTCGCTCTCTGTCCTTTCCCCTTGAAAGGATGCTTCGTCATCTTGCCCATCAAACAAGACTCGCATGATTCAAGAGACTCAAAGTCAAATGAATCCAGAAGACCTTCAGAATGAAGCTTCTGAATGCGCTTCTCGTTTATATGGCCTAGACGACAATGCCAGAGGAAGGACGGGTTTAAGTCGTTCGTCTTAAACCGTTTGGTACAAACGTTATAGATTGACCTGTATCTAGACGGTTCATCATCCAAAACATAAAGGCCATTAATATGGTAACCTTTACCATAAAATAAATCACCTCTATAAATGGATAGACATTTGTTCTCAATAACAAATCTAAAACCATCCAAGTCTAAGTATGAAATCGATATAATGTTCTTACTGATAGCAAGAACAAAATAACAATCATGTAACTCCAATACAAGTCAAGAAGGTAAAGTCAGATCATAAGTCCCGACGGCTAATACAGCAACTTTTGCTCCATTCCCAACACGGAGATCTACTTCTCCTTTTGTCAATTGTCTACTTCCGCGCAACCCTTGCACATTTCTACAAATATGCGAGGCGCTTCCAGTATCGAATACCCACGACGTAGAAGTAAACAAATTAGCCTCTATAACGAAGACACCAGAAGTCAAAGCTTCTTTAAGCTTCTTCTTTTCCTGATCTTCCAGGTAGAGTCTACAATTTCTGTTCCAATGCCCAACGGCATGACAGAAATAACACTCTTCTTTTTTGGACTTAGGCTTAGGTTCAATGACAACGCTTGTCACTTTCCTATTGCCCTTGCTCTTGGAACGCTTCCTATTGCTGAAATTCTTTCCAACAACTACCATTTTACTCTTTCCGTGGCTCTCAGCTTTCTTTTGGAATGACGCATTCAACTGATCAACTATCAAACAATCGTCCATGTCCTCTAATCGCTTACGCAATTCAGAGATCATCTTTCCATACGTCAAGCTAGACTTGTTCGGATCATCATCTACATGCTTCCAATAAGCATCAATGATCGATCTAGAAGCCATGGTTAGAGTCTTATCCTTCATAAGGATAGATCGCATCGTCAACTTCGGTACAATACCGGTTAACGCTATGTCCTACAGAAAAAGACAAAACAGAACGAAAACACATCTACATGCAGATTCTATCAATGATCCACTACCAGCTAGTCCATCATCAATCAGTGTCAATCTATCTGCAAAGATAAGCTATATTCCCATAAAGAAAACTAACCCTACAATAATTTTCCATATGGGACTAAGATCCGTATTTCACACAAGAATAAATTGTTACACCTATCCTCATGCTATTTAGGTAGACATCTAATGTCAATCATATCCAATATGACTCTTAGATCCTTTATGAGACTATGATATCAAATATCATTGCATACTCGTCTCATCTGTACCATTAAGTCTCAAGTCAAACTTGACAACTTAACCCAAGATAAACCATATTCAAGCTGTAGGAACCACGATTTCCTACCCTGCCTCACAAAGATAATCCGGCACGCTCAGCTTTGGCATGACCCGTGTTACGGACGATCGATGCCTTGACAGGCGCTCTAGTAATGGGAGGTACACACTTAGCATTACATGAATAAGGGATTTTCGAAACCGCACCTAGATCAAGCATCTACTTTCAAGCTATGAGAACCACCATTTCTCCATCTTGCCTCACCAAGATAATACGGCACACCCAGCTTTGGCATGGCCCATGACACGTACGATCGAGGCCTTGACAAGTGCTTTACTCATAGAGCTTCTAGATCTAACCGGTTTCTGTGCAACGATTGTTCATAATCCGAATAGACCATCCATTCGATTATGTAATCCCAATCCCGGAGCTCCCACTAAATCAAGCATATCTAATATCTCGATTAAGTTACATGCATTCATTCACTAGGGACCATCCATAAGAATAAATCATGTCTATTTGAGTCACAGTTGATCAGATTAAGCAACGATTGCATAATCGGACCTTGAAAACGAAACTTTTCGGAATCTGGACTTCGGACCGTCCGTTCTGGAGGTAGAACGGACGTTCCAGGCGGGCAGAACGTTCGGTCTCGACTGCAAAAGTCAGAACAGATGTTCTGCCTAGTAGAACGGACGTTCTGCATGGCAGAACGAACGGTCCAACCTTCCGTTCCGTGCCAATCAG
>NW_010970575.1:18427-36386 GCF_000463585.1 Tarenaya hassleriana | reverse complement strand
CTTGCGAGAAAAGCCAGAACGGACGGTCTGCCTTCTGTGGACCGTGGTGTCTGGACCTGGCGGACCGTCGGATCTGGCCCCTTCCTTCTCGGTTTTTCGTCGTTTTCTCGTGCGTTTTGTCCTTCCCTGCGTGTGTGACCCTGTAGGCTCATTCGACATAGCAGTATAACCCGAAGTCCCTATTTCGGGTATACAAGTCATAGGCGGTCTCTAGCAAGACACTATGACTACCTATCTCGAATAGAGTTTGTTCGTGATCATACGAACTCCAGTGATGATTTCGGCTGATGATCCTTTTGTATCGCGATATGATATGTCGAACATAAGGCATGGACAAGCCACCTTATCTGATTCGACTGCTTTCTCGTTCACTGAGTTCGACTGTCTGAAATAGACGACGTTCGTCTATAGTGCGGCCACACATTTCTACAGTCTTGCTCACACGAGGGGCCCAGCGATATCTCTCTCTTTTACGAGAGGTACAAATCCCGTCTTGACTATCTACAATCCAGTACATGATTCGTTTCGTACCTGATACACGCCTTTATAGTCCTCCTGTTACGTAGGACGTTTGACGTAATCAAAGCACGCAACTTCTCATGTTGGATTCTGTAGATATCTCAGGTCTTAGGATCCAATCATGGAATCGTCGTATGAGGTTCAAGTCATGACGCTAGTCCATGTGGCAATCTCATGCGGGTCAGTCCAGTATTCCGTTCTGCAACGAATACCTATGATTGTGATCGTATCCAATACCTATGATCATCTATGTGATCATCAATCACACATCATACTAGTCTTATTATGTCGTTATTCCCATAATGACACAAGACTAGGGAGTTTAGTATCATTCATAATGATACATGGATTTCATAACAGATCTAGCATGCAGGAACATGTAATGAACAAAATACTCTCATAAAAAAACATATAACATGTAATGAATAAAACTCATAAAAAAACATATAGAAAGTATCAATACATCGAATGTATCTGAACAAAGCTCATAATCAGTACATCATAGAGCACTAATGATATACCAAGACTAGTATGACGCGTGATTGATGATCATATAGATGATCATAGGTATTAGATACAATCACGATCATAGGTATTCATTAGAGAACGGAATACTGGAATGACCCGCATGAGATTGATGATCATATAGATGATCATAGGTGTCATTGTGGAAATAATGATATACCCCAAGCAGGCGACCGTTGCAGATTCTACTACAGAAGCTGAGTATATTGCAGCGTCGGACGCATCAAAGGAAGCTGTTTGGATCAGAAAGTTTGTTGGTGATTTGGGTGTCATTCCGAGTGCTGATAGCCCCATTGCTCTGTATTGTGACAACAATGGAGCGATCGCACAAGCGAAAGAACCCAGATCCCATCAACGATCCAAACACATACTCAGACGATTTCACCTTATCAGGGAGATTATAGACAGAGGAGACGTGCACATTTGCAGAGTGTCGACAGATGACAACATTGCCGATCCGTTGACGAAGCCTCTCCCTTCGTCGAAGCATGAGGGTCATGTTAGGGATATGGGCATTAGATGTTTAGCAGTTCATGATTAGAGCAAGTGGGAGATTGTTGGTTTAGTGCTCTATGATGTACTGATTATGAGCTTTGTTCAGATACATTCGATGTATTGATACTTTCTATGTGTTTTATGAGAGTATTTTATTCATTACATGTTCTTGCATGCTAGATCTGTTATGAAATCCATGTATCATTATGAATGATACTAAACTCCCTAGTCTTGTGTCATTATGGGAATAACGACATAATAAGACTAGCATGATGTGTGATTGATGATCTCATAGATGATCATAGGTATTGGATACGATCACAATCATAGGTATTCGTTGCAGAACGGAATACTGGACTGACCCGCATGAGATTGTCACATGGACTAGCGTCATGACTTGAATCTCATACGACGATTCTATGATTGGATCCTAAGACCTGAGATATCTACAGAATCCAACATGAGGAGTTGCGTGCTTTGATTACGTCAAACGTCCTGCGTAACAGGAGGACTATAAAGGCGTGTATCAGGTACGAAACGAATCATGTACTGGATTGTAGATAGTCAAGACGGGATTTGTACCTCTCGTAAAAGAGAGAGATATCGCTGGGCCCCTCGTGTGAGCAAGACTGTAGAAATGTGTGGCCGCACTATAGACGAACGTCGTCTATTTCAGACAGTCTAACTCAGTGAACGAGAAAGCAGTCGAATCAGATAAGGTGGCTTGTCCATGCCTTATGTTCGACATATGATATCGCGATACAAAAGGATCATCAGTCGGAATCATCACTGGCTTTCGTATGATCACAAACAAACTCTATTCGAGATAGGTAGTTATAGTGTCTTGCTAGAGACCGCCTATGACTTGTATTACCGGAATGGAGATTCTGCGTTTTACTGCTATTCCGGATGAGCCTACAGGGTCACACACAATAGGGATGGACAAGTACGTGTGCTATATTATCCCGATTAGGAATCCTAATTGGATTGAGATTTCTAATTGGAATAGGAATCCTAATGGGATTAGGAATCCTATTATGTATAGGAATCCTAATGAGATTAGAATTCTATTACATCTAGGAAACCTAATGAGATTAGAATTCTAATAGGTTTAGGACACCTAATTAGATTAGGATTCCTAGTAATCTATTCCTTGTCAAATTAGGATTTTTGGAAAGTCTATATAAGGAGAATGTCTTCTAAGGTTTTAAGAGAAGAAAAAAAAAAGAAGAGAAAAAAAAGGAAAAAGAAAAAGAAAAATAAAACCCTAAGCCTCCAAAAACCTTGCACACAAGAGAGATCGAGAACTCTAGTCCTAGCAGACAAGTTCCAAGGTGTTGGAATCCATCCCGACGTGTGGATACGTGTAGAGGGCGAGGTATTCTTCCTCCGTTTCGTGATCGGACGAATTCTTCAATTGATATAGGTCCCGGATCGATTGAGATAAGCATTCTTATGTGTCTATGATTCAATAGCAGCATGGTTCTAGGGTTTCATTAAATTTTTGTTTTACATCCGCTGCGCAAACCCTAGAATCGATCTCTTAGGAATTAGATTCGCTCATGAGATCCCAGGAAACCCAACAGTTTAATTGTGGGTTTGGACAAGTGTTGTTTTTTTAGAAACGTGTGATAATTTTAATTTCCGCTGCGTATTTGTATTTATAAATGATTTTAAATTCCCGTACCATGAGGGTGTGACACCCGAATCCCGCATCCCGTGAACAGGATATGCCACATGGACGAAAACCAATAAAACATAATAAACCAAGGGTACGGGAATTTAAAATCATTTATAAATACAAATACGCAGCGGAAATTAAAATTATCACACGTTTCTAAAAAAACAACACTTGTCCAAACCCACAATTAAACTGTTGGGTTTCCTGGGATCTCATGAGCGAATCTAATTCCTAAGAGATCGATTCTAGGGTTTGCGCAGCGGATGTAAAACAAAAATTTAATGAAACCCTAGAACCATGCTGCTATTGAATCATAGACACATAAGAATGCTTATCTCAATCGATCCGGGACCTATATCAATTGAAGAATTCGTCCGATCACGAAACGGAGGAAGAATACCTCGCCCTCTACACGTATCCACACGTCGGGATGGATTCCAACACCTTGGAACTTGTCTGCTAGGACTAGAGTTCTCGATCTCTCTTGTGTGCAAGGTTTTTGGAGGCTTAGGGTTTTATTTTTCTTTTTCTTTTTCCTTTTTTTTCTCTTCTTTTTTTTTTCTTCTCTTAAAACCTTAGAAGACATTCTCCTTATATAGACTTTCCAAAAATCCTAATTTGACAAGGAATAGATTACTAGGAATCCTAATCTAATTAGGTTTCCTAAACCTATTAGAATTCTAATCTCATTAGGTTTCCTAGATGTAATAGAATTCTAATCTCATTAGGATTCCTATACATAATAGGATTCCTAATCCCAAAAGGAAAAAGAAAAAGAAAAATAAAACCCTAAGCCTCCAAAAACCTTGCACACAAGAGAGATCGAGAACTCTAGTCCTAGCAGACAAGTTCCAAGGTGTTGGAATCCATCCCGACGTGTGGATACGTGTAGAGGGCGAGGTATTCTTCCTCCGTTTCGTGATCGGACGAATTCTTCAATTGATATAGGTCCCGGATCGATTGAGATAAGCATTCTTATGTGTCTATGATTCAATAGCAGCATGGTTCTAGGGTTTCATTAAATTTTTGTTTTACATCCGCTGCGCAAACCCTAGAATCGATCTCTTAGGAATTAGATTCGCTCATGAGATCCCAGGAAACCCAACAGTTTAATTGTGGGTTTGGACAAGTGTTGTTTTTTTAGAAACGTGTGATAATTTTAATTTCCGCTGCGTATTTGTATTTATAAATGATTTTAAATTCCCGTACCCTTGGTTTATTATGTTTTATTGGTTTTCGTCCATGTGGCATATCCTGTTCACGGGATGCGGGATTCGGGTGTCACACCCTCATCTCTAGTCAAGTCAGCATGACTATGAGCGTCTCACACGCCTGTCACCCGCGTGACGTTGGCCGCCGCGTCGCACACGACTTTAACATAATAACTACCGTATGGAATCCACCATAGGGTACAGCCCGTATGGAATCCACCATAGGGTTTAGCTCGTATGGAATCCACCATAAGGTTTAGCACTCAACACTAGTCAAGTCCCATGACTAGGAGCGTCTGCCACGCCCGTAATCCGTGTGACGTTGGCCGTCGTGTCACACACGACTTTAACATAATAACTACCATATGGAATCCACCATAGGGTACAGCCCGTATGGAATCCACCAAAGGGTTTAGCTCGTATGGAATCCACCATAAGGTTTAGCCCTCAACCCTAGTCAAGTCCCATGAATACGAGCGTCTCCCACGCCCGTCACCCGTGTGACGTTGGTCGTCGCGTCGCACACGACTACAACATATTACATACCGTATGGAATCCACCATAGGGTACAGCCCGTATGCATACAATCCCATAGTACAATCCCGCGTCTCATGGTGTTTGGTCCCAACTGACACACTGTTTAACACCATGCATTTTTACCCCAAACAATCATGCACGAGACACTCTCGTATTCCACACCCTCACCATCTTGATCCTTTTTGGTTTTCCTTAATTCATTTTCCATGTCAGGTCTGCCCCTAACCACTGCTGGTCAGGTCCCGACCAAGACGTGTCGTTCGTTCTCGGCCCGTTTCTTTGGTTCAACGTGGAATTTCTTTTTTTCCAGGTCTGGTCCGGCGGACTAACTTTTGGTCAGCCCTGGACCAGTTCTCGTCTTTGGTTCATCCCATTTCTCCTTGGTCCGTCGGTGATTTTGGCTTCTGGGCACGTCTGGTCCGGCAGACTGACTTTTGGTCAGCCTCGGACCAGGACTTTTTCTCACTTGGTCCGCCTCCTTCTTCGTTGGTCAACCGGACCATTTTTGGTCAAAAACAGGCTTGATCCGCCGGACCAGACTCTGGTCCGGGTCAGATCAAGCTTCCTCAGCTTCTTCCCGTCGGTCTGGCGGACTAAAACAATTTTCCGGACTTGGTCCGGAGCTGACCAGTTCCTGGTCCGGCGGACCAGAACTGGGCAGATCACTCGTTCGCGTTTTTAAGGTTTTTGGTCCGACTTCGATCGCTCATATCTCCCTCATTTCTTATCCAAAACGTGCACCTTCATTTTTAAATGTTCATTGAGATGTTCTCTTTGATATCCAATCAATAGATTGTTTTAAAATTTCGCCTATATGTTGAAAAATGGTTCGTAACCTCTGTACGTCGCAAAATCGCGACTCTGCAATTTCCAGTTTTTTCTCAGTTTTCATTCGCTCATATCTCCTTCGTCTCTCAACCAAATTGAGTATCGTTTGTTTTTAAATTCACATTGAAATGTCATCTTTCAAGCTCAAGCAACCAATCATTGAGATATCACGGTCACACGATGAAAACGAGAGTACACAAAAGTAACTCAGGCCACTCACCTTGTTCTTGAGCTTTGGTGAGCTTTGTCCGAGGTTTGGTGAGCTCCCTGTGGCTCCTCATGACGTGAGAAGCTCTAAGTCACGTCTGGGCACGCCCCTCTTGGTCTCCCCGAGATCCTTTCTCCCCCTTTCTTCTCTTTTCTATCCATTTTTCTCTCTTTCTCTTCTCTCCTCTGTTCTGTCTGAAAATGGCTATGTGTGGAGATCGAGGGAGGTTTTTTGGGCAACGAGGAAGCTTCAGAGCAAGGAGACAGCTCTAGGGATAGGTGGGACTCCTAGGAATGGCGGTTCATCGAGTTTTCCACGCGTGGGGCTCATTTTCTTCCGGAAAAATCGGGTCAAAGTTGTTGCCGGCACATGTGGGGAAAGCTGTTCTCTCCGGTCCGCCGGACCAAGATTCTGGTCCGCCAAACCGGGACTATCCAACTCACTTTCTGCGTCCTTTTGGTCCGTCCGTCCCTGTTTTGGTCCGCCTGAGTGGTCCTGGTCAGCCCCTGACCAATCGTGGTCCGGCTGACCAGGTCCCTTCCCTCTTTCTTCCACTTGGTCCGTCCATCCAAGCGCAGTCTGGCTGACTAAGTTGGTCCGGGGCCGATCAATTGCTTTGTGACAACCCAAATACCGTAGGAGGGCGGGGAGTGATCGCCGGTGCAGAGGCACGAATAAGGGACGGCTCCTGACGAGCTTCTGGGTAGGGGGTACAGGGATGAATCGAACACACCGGAATGAGAGAGATCCGAGGGCTGTATAGGTATATGACTATACGGTCTAAGATAACATAAAAGAATTAGTTGGGCTACTCATAGCAAAAAGATGCACCTACCTTTTTGGTTGACTATCTCGAGAGAACTTCAAAGTTAAGCGTGCTGACTCTGGAGCAATCTGAGGATGGGTGACCTACTGGGAAGTATCTCGGTATGCGTGCGAGTGAGGACAAAACACGCTGAAAGGTCTCGAGTTTCTGTGTGGGGGCAGTTTCGATAATTCGTAGCGGTCACGGGTTGTTCATATGGTATTAGAGCCGGTACTCTCCCAATACGGTGTGGTTCGAGGACGAACCAGGCGGAAGCTGGTGGGCCTGTGACAACCCAGATACCGTAGGAGGGCGGGGAGTGTTCGCCAGTGCAGAGGCACGAACAAGGGGCGGCTCATGACGAGCTTCTGGATAGAGGGTACAGGGATGAATCGAACACACCGTAATGAGCGAGATCCGAGGGTTGTATAGATATCGGACTATACGGTCTAAGATAACATAAAAGAATTAGTTGGGCTACTCATAGCAACAAGGTGCACCTACCTTTTTGGTTGTCTATCCCGAGAGAACTTCAAAGTTAAGCGTGCTGACTCTGGAGCAATCTCAGGATGGGTGACCTACTGGGAAGTGTCTCGGTATGCGTGCGAGTGAGGACAAAACACGCTCAAGGTGTTGGAATCCATCCCGACGTGTGGATACGTGTAGAGGGCGAGGTATTCTTCCTCCGTTTCGTGATCGGACGAATTCTTCAATTGATATAGGTCCCGGATCGATTGAGATAAGCATTCTTATGTGTCTATGATTCAATAGCAGCATGGTTCTAGGGTTTCATTAAATTTTTGTTTTACATCCGCTGCGCAAACCCTAGAATCGATCTCTTAGGAATTAGATTCGCTCATGAGATCCCAGGAAACCCAACAGTTTAATTGTGGGTTTGGACAAGTGTTGTTTTTTTAGAAACGTGTGATAATTTTAATTTCCGCTGCGTATTTGTATTTATAAATGATTTTAAATTCCCGTACCCTTGGTTTATTATGTTTTATTGGTTTTCGTCCATGTGGCATATCCTGTTCACGGGATGCGGGATTCGGGTGTCACACCCTCATCTCTAGTCAAGTCAGCATGACTAGGAGCGTCTCACACGCCCATCACCCGTGTGACGTTGGTCGTCGCGTCGCACACGACTTTAACATAATAAATACCGTATGGAATCCACCATAGGGTATAGCCCGTATGGAATCCACCATAGGGTTTAGCTCGTATGGAATCCACCATAAGGTTTAGCACTCAACACTAGTCAAGTCCCATGACTAGGAGCGTCTGCCACGCCCGTAACCCGTGTGACGTTGGTCGTCGTGTCGCACACGACTTTAACATAATAACTACCATATGGAATCCACCATAGGGTACAGCCCGTATGGAATCCACCAAAGGGTTTAGCTCGTATGGAATCCACCATAAGGTTTAGCCCTCAACCCTAGTCAAGTCCCATGACTAGGAGCGTCTCCCATGCCCGTCACCCATGTGACGTTGGCCGTCGCGTCGCACACGACTACAACATATTACATACCGTATGGAATCCACCATAGGGTACAGCCCGTGTGCATACAATCCCATAGTACAATCCCGCGTCTCATGGTGTTTGGTCCCAACTGACACACTGTTTAACACCATGCATTTTTACCCCAAACAATCATGCACGAGACACTCTCGTATTCCACACCCTCACCATCTTGATCCTTTTTGGTTTTCCTTAATTCATTTTCCATGTCAGGTCTGCCCCTAACCACTGTTGGTCAGGTCCCGACCAAGACGTGTCGTTCGTTCTCGGCCCGTTTCTTTGGTTCAACGTGGAATTTCTTTTTTTCCAGGTCTGGTCCGGCGGACTAACTTTTGGTCAGCCCTGGACCAGTTCTCGTCTGTGGTTCGTCCCATTTCTCCTTGGTCCGTCGGTGATTTTGGCTTCTGGGCACGTCTGGTCCGGCAGACTGACTTTTGGTCAGCCCCGGACTAGGACTTTTTCTCACTTGGTCCGCCTCCTTCTTCGTTGGTCAACTGGACCATTTTTGGTCAAAAACAGGCTTGATCCGCCGGACCAGACTCTGGTCCGGGTCGGATCAAGCTTCCTCAGCTTCTTCCCGTCGGTCTGGCGGACTAAAACAATTTTCCGGACTTGGTCCGGAGCTGACCAGTTCCTGGTCCGGCAGACCAAAACTGGGCAGATCACTCGTTCGCGTTTTTAAGGTTTTTGGTCCGACTTCGATCGCTCATATCTCCCTCATTTCTTATCCAAAACGTGCACCTTCATTTCTAAATGTTCATTGAGATGTTCTCTTTGATATCCAATCAATAGATTGTTTTAAAATTTTGCCTATATGTTGAAAAATGGTTCGTAACCTCTGTACGTCGCAAAATCGCGACTCTGCAATTTCCAGTTTTTTCTCAGTTTTCATTCGCTCATATCTCCTTCGTCTCTCAACCAAATTGAGTATCGTTTGTTTTTAAATTCACATTGAAATGTCATCTTTCAAGCTAAAGCAACCAATCATTGAGATATCACGATCACACGATGAAAACGAGAGTACACAAAAGTAACTCAAGCCACTCACCTTGTTCTTGAGCTTTGGTGAGCTTTGTCCGAGGTTTGGTGAGCTCCCTGTGGCTCCTCATGACGTGAGAAGCTCTAAGTCACGTCTGGGCACGCCCCTCTTGGTCTCCCCGAGATCCTTTCTCCCCCTTTCTTCTCTTTTCTATCCATTTTTCTCTCTTTCTCTTCTCTCCTCTGTTCTGTCTGAAAATGGCTATGTGTGGAGATCGAGGGAGGTTTTTTGGGCAACGAGGAAGCTTCAGAGCAAGGAGACAGCTCTAGGGATAGGTGGACTCCTAGGAATGGCGGTTCATCGATTTTCCACGCGTGGGGCTCATTTTCTTCCGGAAAAATCGGGTCAAAGTTGTTGCCGGCACATGTGGGGAAAGTTGTTCTCTCCGGTCCGCCGGACCAAGATTCTGGTCTGCCAAACCGGGACTATCCAACTCGCTTTCCGCGTCCTTTTGGTCCGTCCGTCCCTGTTTTGGTCCGCCTGAGTGGTCCTGGTCAGCCCCTGACCAATCGTGGTCCGGCTGACCAGGTCCCTTCCCTCTTTCTTCCACTTGGTCCGTCCATCCAAGCGCAGTCTGGCTGACTAAGTTGGTCCGGGGCCGATCAATTGCTTTGTGACAACCCAAATACCGTAGGAGGGCGGGGAGTGATCGCCGGTGCAGAGGCACGAACAAGGGGCGGCTCCTGACGAGCTTCTGGGTAGGGGGTACAGGGATGAATCGAACACACCGGAATGAGAGAGATCCGAGGGCTGTATAGGTATATGACTATACGGTCTAAGATAACATAAAAGAATTAGTTGGGCTACTCATAGCAAAAAGATGCACCTACCTTTTTGGTTGACTATCTCGAGAGAACTTCAAAGTTAAGCGTGCTGACTCTGGAGCAATCTGAGGATGGGTGACCTACTGGGAAGTATCTCGGTATGCGTGCGAGTGAGGACAAACACGCCTGATTCGATAATTCGTAGCGGTCACGGGTTGTTCATATGGTATTAGAGCCGGTACTCTCCCAATACGGTGTGGTTCGAGGACGAACCAGGCGGAAGCTGGTGGGCCTGTGACAACCCAGAGTACCGTAGGAGGGCGGGGAGTGATCGCCGGTGCAGAGGCACAGACAAGGAGCGACTCCTGACGAGCTTCTGGGTAGGGGGTACAGGGATGAATCGAACACACCGTAATGAGCGAGATCCGAGGGTTGTATAGATATCGGACTATACGGTCTAAGATAACATAAAAGAATTAGTTGGGCTACTCATAGCAACAAGGTGCACCTACCTTTTTGGTTGTCTATCCCGAGAGAACTTCAAAGTTAAGCGTGCTGACTCTGGAGCAATCTCAGGATGGGTGACCTACTGGGAAGTGTCTCGGTATGCGTGCGAGTGAGGACAAACACGCTGAAAGATCTCGGATTGATGTGTGGGGGCAGTTTCGACAATTCGTAGCGGTCACGGGTTGTTACATGTTTGGTTATGGGTTTCGGTGTAGTACATATATACATAAACATATACACATACACATATATATACATACATATAAACACACACATATATTTATACCAATACATATATAAATATACATATATATACATACACACCTGAAAGATCTCGGATTGATGTGTGGGGGCAGTTTCGACAATTCGTAGCGGTCACGGGTTGTTACATGTTTGGTTATGGGTTTCGGTGTAGTACATATATACATAAACATATACACATACACATATATATACATACATATAAACACACACATATATTTATACCAATACATATATAAATATACATATATATACATACACACATATATCAATACATATATAAATATACATATATATATATACATACACACACATATATATATCAATACATATATAAATATACATATATATATACATACACACACATATATATATATCAATACATATATATACATGTACATACATACATATACATATATACACACATATATATGTATATATATACACATATACATACATATAAATACATGCACACATATATAAATATATATATACCAATACATACATATACATATATATATACATATACATACATATATATATACACACATATATATGCACATATACATATACATATATATAAGCGGATATATATATATATCAATACATATATATACATATACATACATACATATACACATACATATATAAATACATATATATATATATATGCATATGCATATATACATGCGATATATATACATACATATCAATATATAAATATATGTATATATGTATATATATATATGGCGATGACATGACGCGATGATTACGAGAGATAATGAGAATTTTGCCGCCACGTAGGATTTTTGTTTGTCTACGTGGCAGTTATTTAACGGTATGTATTTTTTAGCCAATAATTTAAAGTATAGGTATTATTTGGAGAAAAATCAATTGTACATGTATTATTCAATAATTAAAAAAGTACAGGTATTAAATTGAGACGAGGAAAAAGTACAGGTATTTTACGAGGATTCTCCCTAAAAAAAATTGAACGATATAATGATTTGGAAGATCGGGACTCGGACCCGGACCGGCACGATTTTTTCGTGCCTATATAATTAAATCTGAAACCCGACTCTATGCACTCCAGGCTCGGGTTGGGCCGGGCCGGACTGGTCCGCGGGTTTTCCTTTGTAAATTTTTATTTTTTTTCTTTTTAAATTTTCGGGCTTTCAGGTGCGATCCGACTCGGGTCCAAACCCGATTCGAGCCCGGTCCGAAAGCCAGATTTTTTCGGATCAAGAAACTTCGACCTGAAGTCCGATATTTTACGGGTTGGACCGAGCTGGACTTCGGGACTCGGGCTCAATTGGTGGTCTGGTTAATATTGCTAAACGTTACATATGTTCTTACAAAGGCTCATTCCGTCAATTCGGACCCATAAACTAAATAAAGGCTCACAATGCGTTATTCAAAGGGTGTTCAACGTATCGAGGGAGGCAAGCCCACCAATACGTGCTATTCCAGCGCTTATAGTCCACTCGCTTTAGGATATTGGCACGTGTCAAGTTCATAAGCCCACCGCCGATCTGGTAGAGTGGGTTAGAGCCTTAGAGGTCCCTCTCTTAGAGTCCCCGTATGAATGATAGATAAGATTCCAGGCACTTGAATTTTCAGTTTCTAGAAGAAATCTTAGCCGTTGATTCAAATGATTTGATCTCACCGTTAGAGTTTTACACGTCACTTTGGTCCCATAATCTTGCCCGCAGAGAACTCGCTTGCTCTAAAAGGATATAAATAAGAACGAAAGAAAAACGAATGTCCTCCTCCGTTTGTTTCTTCCCTCTCTTTTCATTTCGATTTTCGGGTTTTGATCATTTTATTCGGTGGCAATGGAGATTTCGGAAAGTGTGAAAGCTAGATCGGCGGTTCTGTCGGCACATTTGGTTACGGTTGAGCCAGTCAGATCGTCCGCGATCGAGCGATGGTGCACGCCGGCGAACATTTCTCCGCATGGTTCCCCCAAGGGAACGCTGACGATCGTCGACGAGCGCAAGAGGAAGACATATCAGGTCCCGGACTCCGAGGGAGGTACCGTTAAATCCGTTGATCTCAAGGAGGAATGTCCAACCCTAATCTGGAAGCTGAAAAAATTGTCTTTTTGGTTGCGAGGAGCATGGGTAGTGGATAAACGGTGAATTTGATGTTTTCGCTCTGAATTTCGATCTGTATTACCTATTTGTCCTTGGAAATGAGAAAAAATTTGACGTATGATTAAAGAATTTTGAGTTGGATCGGTTTATGGTGGGCAGATAACGACTGGTAAGGGAGACAAAAGGCTTAAATTTAACGATCCTGGTTACTTGAACACGGCTCCTGTCCGGTTCTTTTATTTCTTACATGACGGAGATGAAGGCATCCTCCGATATCGAGGATACCCAATCGAGGAGTTGGGCCTTGGCTTAGAGAAGCGCTTTTCTCGAGGTTGCTTAACTCCGCAGTGAGTATAGGTCATGTTTTTGCTGTGGGGAAAAGGGGATTTCGCCAAGTTTTTTCCTGGTTCTTCATCCTTGTGTTTCTCTCTCGTGCGGCGAGGCGATTCTCGCTTCTCCGTGTTCGGTGCCACCGTTCGGCGGTTTCCGGTTGTCTAGTGCTGGAGGTCTGCATGATGGTCTGACTGTTTGACCATTGTAAAACATTTCGAGTTGATTGGACAGCAACATAGTTTGATGTCGATCGAGGGTTCTGAACTCAGCTTAGAGCTCTTGAGCTATAGATATGCGACGAATGTACCGGCGATTTTGAAAAGCAAGTGTTTGGTGAAAAAATATGTTTGTTTTGACTTGATATTTCTTATTATGAATGTTTTTGCAGGATATTATACAGTCTATGCCTCATGATACTCACCCAATGAGAGTTCTTGTTAGTGCAATGGGTCTTTCATCCGGCGATATATCTCGCTGTCAGGGTAAGTTGGGACTGACTTCTTGTCTAATGACATGTCTGCAATTGTGTTGTCGGTGTTGTTAAGATGAGCTCTTTCTGAAACTGGCCATATGAATATACTATGCTTTAGTTTGTTTATTGGTTTGTCGGGACTTCGCAATGGGTGCAGGACCATGATATTTACAAGTCTAAACAAGTTAGAGAAAAAAAAAATAAAGACGCAACGTCTCTCTCTCTCTCTTCAGTCGCGTCTTCTTCCTCTCTCTCCTCACTCACGTTTCGGCGCTCTATCTCTCTCCTATAACTCGCGATTTTCCTCAGTTTCTTCTCTCTTGTAATGATTTGCGCCGAACCGTTCCCATGTTTGGGCCCCAAATTTCATTTTCTCTCAGCGCGTTCTCTTTGGGAAGTAAGAAGAAGCAACGTCCGACTGCGAAAAGATGACAAGTGCTGGGTCTTCGTCACATTCTTCGAGCGAAAGTGAGAGCCGTATGGAGATTTCGGAATTAGATGGACACAAGGTAAGTTAAACTTCAATTTCTTTGCAAATTTTGGAGTTAGATGAACACAGTTGTTGTTCGATTGAAGTGTGGGTTAGGAAATTTGAAGGATAGAGCATTAGGGTTTTGGACAATTTTGAAATTTGGGAATTTGGAAATAGAATTTTGGTTTGAGAATTTATGGTTAAAATCGAGTGTGATGGTTGATTTTCGGTCACAATGGATGAGTTTAAGTCAAGTAAAAGAAGTGATATAGGACACAACACGGTATGGGTCGGATTGTCATGAGGAATCGGATGACCTAAGGATTCAAATGCTATGGTCTCACGGTCACAGTCACAAAGGTCACAGTGTCACATGATTGTATAGTCACTAGGTCACAGTCTCAAATGTCTCAGTGTCACATGTTTATATAATCACAAAGTCACAGTCGGAAAGGTCACAATGTTTGATGTTTTGCAGGCGCCGTATATCTACAAACTTGATCAAATTCAGTTTTGCCCGAAGATAAATACGAGATGTTATCCGGCTCAGACACTGAAGAAGCTGAAAGACCTACTAACAAACGAGGAATGGATGTACTTTAGCAAAGAGTCACAGTTTCAGCATCTGTTTCACACCAAATTCGAAGAGACACTGAAGATAGCACCTGCTGCATTCCTCATCAACCACGCAGTGTTGGTCGAGGATGATTGCGAGCTATGGTTTGTTATCAATGGAGTGCCCATCAGGTACTCCATCGTGGAACACGCCTTGATATCAGGATTTAAATGCGGTGAATATCCGCCAGGGTGGGAGTACAAAAGGAAAGACAAGTTCAGACTGAAGATGTTTGGGAATCGGAAAGTGTCTAAGCAAAACGTTCTTAGACAACTTGAGAAGACGCCAATCGCTAAGGTTGCTGATCGGAAGAAATTAGCCATGGTGATGATACTCGGAGGGATTCTGGACCATGGCACCACAGAAGATAGTATCAACAATGATTTGGTGGACATGGTGAATGATTTGGAGTTCTGCGAAAGGTTTCCGTGGGGACGATATACATTTGAAAAGATCAATGAGCAGATACGGAAAAGTTTCGCGAGTGGAACTCCGAAGGAAAAATGGCACTGTCGGGGATTTATAATACCCCTTATGGTAAATATTTTTTGTTGAATGGATTATTTTAGAGTTGCCATTATATATGTTACTATGATTTGAGGGTTTGTTTGTTGTGTTATAATGTTTAAACAATATTTTGCAGTTGCTTCCATTCGAATGTATATCCGGCTTGGGTTGCAATGGGTGGTATAAAGATGTTGAAGAACTAGATCCGGGGTGTCCTAGGATGTGCAAGAAGTCCGTGAAGGCAAACGTCCGCTGGACCTTTGGTAATGTCATAAATAAGATTGGAAAGAAATCAGAGGTACGCCTAAATCACAATATACAATAATCACATGGTCACATAATCACATGGTCATATAATCATATAATTACATAGTCACATAGTCACATGGTCACATAGTCACATAGTCACATGGTCACATGGTCACATGGTCACATGGTCACATGGTCACATGGTCACATGGTCACATGGTCACATGGTCGTATGGTCACATGGTCACATGGTCACATGGTCACATGGTCACATCGTCATATGGTCACATTTTTGATTTGGAAGGGTATGAAGGGAGTACAGATGCAAAGGTTCAATTTTGGATGCAACATCTGAAAAAGAACCCGGAAAGCATATGTTGGAAGAAGAGTCGCGATGCAGAGCTGCATTGCAGAAAGTCATTGGAGACGAAAAGGAAGGGTAAGCGCAAAGTATTGATAGACGATGATTCAGAGGAAGTAGATGAGAAAGAAGATGAAGAAGAAGAAGTACAAGAACGAGAGCAGCAGCAACGACGACAACAACAACAACAACAACAACAACAACAACAACAACAACAACAACAACAACAACAACAACAACAACAACAACAACAACAACAACAACAACAACAACAACAACAACAACAACAACAACAACAACAACAACAACAACAACAACAACAACAACAACAACAACAACAACAGAGGGCTTTTCGTCAAGGAGTAACGGGGCTGTCACATATTGAAGCACTGAAGGAATATATACAGCTGGAAATAAAAGCGTCTGAGAGTCGAATCATCGATTCTGTTGGGGATATAGTTCGACGGCTTTTCAAGGACGCTGGGTTCCTTTTTGATCCAGTTACGAAGAATCCAACAGAGCCCATAATTTTGAGGACAAGTCCCCGCCATACAGAGGGGTTGACGACAAGTCCGATAGATCCGGGCAATGTGAGGATGAGCCCAACCTTCAAAAAACCAGAGTATGCAGAAGCAAAACCGACAAGTCCGATAAATTCTGTTGGGACTGATGAATATTATGATAAGGCAGAAGAAGAAGAGTTTATATTACAGTCTCGAGATGGGACTCCTATGGCTGCCTCGCCCAAGAATGCACATAAAGAAGAAGGGTGTTCGGGACTTGACACAAATGTGGCTACTATTACTGCACAAGTAGGAAGTAAGTACTGGAATAAAGTTTCGGTCACAATGTAATTAGGTCACATGGTCACAGAATTTAATTTGATTGTATTCACTATTTTTTGTTTAGGTGATGGTGATAAGGATGAAGGTCACGATTCTCAAGATCACGATGATAATGATGATGGTGATGGAGATGAAGAAGAAGATGATGGGGATGATGAAGAAGATGAAGAAGATGATGATAAAGATGATGATCAAGAAGATGATGATGGGGATGATGATGGGGATGATGAAGGGGATGATGAAGGGGATGATGATCAAGATGATGATAAAGATGATGATAAAGCCAATGAGGATGATGATCAAGATGATGATAAAGATGATGCTCAAGATGATGATAAAGCCAATGAGGATGATGTAATGTCTGAAGCAGAAGTTATCCCCCTAACACCATTGAAAAGGAGTAAAAGGAAAGTTGCTGATGGTCCGACCAAGAGAAGTCCCTACGTCGATCCAGTATCAAGTGGCCCCCCTGCAAAAAGAACCCGATCCCATGCATACCCGGGCAGAGGAAAAGGTAGGGGTAGAGGAAAAACGTCGATCCAGTATCAAGTGGCCCCCCTGCAAAAAGAACCCGATCCCATGCATACCCGGGCAGAGGAAAAGGTAGGGGTAGAGGAAAAGGTAAAGTCACCATTAATACGAGCCAGAAGGAAGTTGAAGTTGCTGAGGTCGCTGAGGATTCAACCGAGAAAGACGTTGTTAGTGAAAAGGAGTATGTGTGGAATCCTGAGCGCATTCACAGTAGTGGTAAGTTCCTTATACGGAATCAAACTTTTGTTGAATGCGATGGACCAAGGGCTACATCTCTATGGGAATTTATGAAGAAGCCAGAAGAAAAAAGATTGTGGAAGTCAGGGTTGAATGTTGAGCGGGAACCAAGTTTTTGGGAGACGCTTTTGGAAGTCGGACTATGGCTCACAGATACTGTAAGTGTACTCGGTCACACAATCACAATCACACAGTCACACAATCACAGAGTCACGTGGTCACACGATCACGATCCCACTGTCACAAGGTCACATGGTCACAGAATCTCAAGATTTACTGACATGTATTGTTTTATTCTGTAGCACATGGATGAGGCGATGTACGAACTCCGAACCCGC
>NW_010970575.1:11856-17936 GCF_000463585.1 Tarenaya hassleriana | reverse complement strand
CGTTCCGAAGTTGTGTTGCCTCGCTGGGTCGGAAGCTTTCGCTGATGGAGATGTATTGGACATTGAATATGTGCAGGACTTACCCCAAAACAATGGGGAAGAATGTGGGGTTTTCGCAGTGAAGTACATCGAAGCCATTTGCCTTGCCAAAGAGCGGATGCTATTACCGTTGATATGCAATGACAATGTCACGCTGATCCGTGAACAACTAGCAGCAGCAATATTCGCTAATGGCAAGCCTCAAAGGTTTAGGAAGAAGAGAGAGTGAACGATTTCTAAACCCTTCTTACGTTTATGTTGTTTTGAACACTTTTTAAGACTACTTTTGTTTGTTTAACATTATCTTTTTTATTAGTATTTATGTTTGTTTGGATTAAGTTGGAAAAAAATCTCGGATTCTTAATGTTTGTATATAAAATTATGGGGTTAAAATTTAAGAGAAAAAAAATATAGGGTTAAAATTTGGGAAGGAAAAATTTTAGGATTAAAATTTGGGAGGGAAAAATTTTAGGGTTAAAATTTGGGAGGGAAACATTTTAGGGTTAAAATTTGGGAGGGAAAAATTTTAGGGTTAAAATTTGGGAGAGAAAATAAACTGGGACCCACAAAACAAAAAAAAACTGGCGAATTCTGACTATTCCTCGTATAGGTCCCACAAAATATTTCGGTCACAATGGGTCACAGTCGGTCACAAGCGGTCACAACCTTCGATCCATGCGTTTTTTGTCAATTTAATTAGTTTACAACGTCACACATCCCTCATAAGCCTATTTTATATTGTTTTGAACAATAAAATATGGGTTTGGTGATTTTTTGGTTTCAAAGTTGGTATTCCAAATGTATTCCTATATGTTTCATATTGTTTCATGAGTGATTTTGGCAAAATTGACATATTTCTTCTACAAACTCATTATAATAAATTTAAATTTTGCCTCTAACACTATATATTTGATATATACACTCTAATAAACCATCCCCAAGCTTTAAAATTCAAGTTTGGTTTATATTTATCAATACATTTCGGTCACGGGTCACAGTCGGTCACAATGGTCACACAGTGCAAAATTGCACTTCGGTCACATGGTCACATGCCGGTCACAATGGTCACAACGTTGTCTCATGTGAGTCAATTCATATAATGTCTAACTTAAACCAGATATATGTCAAAATTCATCTTCAATAATACATCTTTATTATGGTACAAACACAATATTATATATCATTACATTATACACACACATTACAATATCATCAACCAAAGTTCTTTGACATTATTGTACAAATGTCTTGCAAATACCTCATAATACCAATACAACACACAACAATTATTATACAGATTTTCAACATTGTCGATGTTTTTCACTCCAAAATAGTTGTTCTCTCTGACATTGCCGATGTTGATGTTTCCGCTACACATTTGATTCTCTTCCGTGCTTCTCCAGGACCAGGATACCGATTTTGTTTAGGCTTCCCACAT
This sequence comes from Tarenaya hassleriana, assembly GCF_000463585.1. Classification (NCBI taxonomy): domain Eukaryota; kingdom Viridiplantae; phylum Streptophyta; class Magnoliopsida; order Brassicales; family Cleomaceae; genus Tarenaya; species Tarenaya hassleriana. The sequence continues at coordinate 16,459 of NW_010970575.1, read as the reverse complement.
TGTCGTTTCTCATCCATTATAGGAGGCATAACCACAAGATTTGCAACATTCGGGTCATCGATAATCCATTCACAGCAATCGGGGACCGGATACACGGTTTCCTGATAGGCAAGACGCCATGCCTCCCGTGTATAGTATGGAGAACACAAGTCTGGTATAACATTCGCTTTACCAACCTTATGAAGTGCTGCAATTGCATGGCTGCATGGGATCTTATCGATATCAAACACCCTACAACTGCAAGTTCTACCTTCAATGCTAACAAAGTGTTTTCTACCCTTTTCACCCCTCACTTCAAACTCCTCTGTAACAGTGTTTAGCACAATGACTTCATACGTACATGCAGTCTCATACCTCTCATGGAGCACTTTGTCAACATGCGGTGTCATTTTTTGTGAATCATCGGCACATCCTGCTTCAACTCTATATCTATCGAACCATTCCACGGTCTTGGAGATACACATATCCAGAAGGCCCAGCACCGGAAACCTTTTGGCCTTCTTCATTACAGAATTTATTGATTCCGTCGCATTTGTTGTCAATAAATTGTACCTTTGACGCTTAAATTTACACCTTGCCCATTTCTCGGGATCAAGTTCTTCTTTCTGCATATACTCCGCAACTTTGGGATACCTACACAAACAATGGTCACATGGTCACATGTTTTAGAATAAGCAATGGTCACATGATCACAATATACAATAGCCACAATATGATGGTCACATGGTCACATGGTCACACGGTCACATGGTCACATGGTCACATTGATGATGGTCACATGGTCACATGGTGACATGGTCACACGGTTACATGTTTCAGAATAATCACAATTTAAGATTAGGTAATAATGGTTAAAAAAACCTCGTACCTGTCCTTCATATCATTAAACAGGTCTTCAACGTATAAGCTTCCGCGCATTTGAAGAACCGTTCGGCAACGGTATCACCTCTCGAACTTTTTCTTCCCATGCCTTTGTTAACCTTGACTTTCAAATTTTGTGCAATATGTCTCGCACAAAATCCGTGCCCTGCTTCTTTGTACACTTCGCTGACGGCTTTTATTATACTCCTATGTCGATCAGAAATCACGACAACATCAGGTCCATCTGGGATTGCCTTTATTAACATTTTCATAAACCACCTCCATGATGCATCTTTTTCTCTGTCAATAACCCCCCAGGCTAACGGATATAGATGGTGGTCACCATCTTGTGCCGTCGCAACGACCAATGTACCCTTATATTGTCCCGTGAGAAATGTTGCATCAATTGCAACCACTTTACGCATGTAATTCCATCCTCTTACCACTGCACCCAATGCGAAGAAGAGATATTTGAAACTTTTGCCATCTTTGTCCAACTCAAGACCGACAATCGTTCCGGGATTTCTCTTTTGCAACATGTGCAACCACCCAGGAAGCTTTCTGAAATGCTCAGCAGGATCACCTCGAATCTCACTTTCAGCTTTGTGTTTGCCTCGTAATGCCGTCAAATATGTTACGGTTGTACCGTACTTGGCTTTTACCCTGTCTACAATTTCATGGGCTGAAGGGGTACTATCAAGTTTACCGGGAAATTCTTCCTTCAAATAATCCCGAACCAATTTCTTTGTACCCCTCAAAGCTTAGCTTGTTTCAGATACGGGTTTGCAGCTATGCATGGGATTGTGTTTTCTTACACTCCAACTCTCCGAGTTTAAAATCAATGCCGTTCACAACTTCCAATTATAGCCCGATTCAGCAAATTTGCATCTTATTTCCCACAACTTTTTATCGGACTTCAGTGTACTGTAACGAAAACGACCCATAGCTGCACCCTTGCGAACAAATTCTTGTGTTGCTTCCTTATTGTCAAACTCTTGGCCAATTGTGATATTTAAACCATCACTGAAACTGAATACAGAATTCGAAAACCGAGAGTCTGCTACTATCTCAATGGCCAAATCATCACCACCATCAGCACGATCCCCATCACATTCAGTCACTATAACATCCCTAAGACCACTAGAATGTTCACTGTCAGAAAGATGTATAACCTCTGCCACATTATTACTCCCAACTTTACTCTTAAAATTAGGGCTCAACATAACACAATCATCATAATCTATCCCATCTCGCTTCCTACTACCTCCAACACCACTTTCACCAGTAGGAATTATAGGTTGTTCTTCATCATTTTGTTCACATTCACCTTTCACCCGTACCTCATCTATCTCCACATAAAGCATGCCTCGCATTCCATTTATTTTATCCAGTAGATAAATATGAACATGCCTGTCATTCCATAGGTAGGTGGGCTTTCTGTTTTCTTTTATATTTGGTAAATAGCTCAGCTTGATCTCTACTTTATCTTTATCCACCTTCATCTCCGAACATAACTCTCGAACAAGTTCACTGTAGGTCATCTCCAAGGGGGGACAAAAGAATAACAATCTGTGGTTTTCCATAACCCTTCCTTCCCATTCATATTCTCCATTCTTATTCTGTATCCAAGCACCGCCATATAGAAAATATATAATTGTTGACATCTCGTCTCGCCCTTCCATTATACCACTGGAAAACAGAGTTACAAAATGAAGATTAATTCGACCTTTCTCAACATTGTGATCATGTGACTATGTGACTTTGTGACCATTATTACCAATCTGACCATTCTGAAACATGTGACCATGTGATCATGTGACCTTGTGACCTTGTGACCTTGTGACCTTGTGACCTTGTGACCTTGTGACCATATGACCATGTGACCATGTGACCATGTGACCATGTGACCATGTGACCATGTGACCATGTGACCTTGTGACCGTGTGAATTTGTGACCTTGTAACCTTGTGACTATTGTGAGTCTGTTCCTATTGTCACCCATGTGACTGGTTTTCCTAATGATTCATGAACCATGTGACCAAATGACCCTGTAATAGTGTGACCGCGTGACCACTTCACCATATAACCCCTAATCTATTTGTATGATGCACATTGTGACCATTGTGTCATGTTTCTATAATCATCCATATAAGTGTTGTGCACATTGTGATCATTGTGACCCATATACCCATGTTGACATTCATGACAATTAACCTGTGTGACCCGTGACACAGAACGATGCTCGGAATGCATCCAAAATGCAGATCTGATACAGATCTGCATTTACAAATCACACAACTACAGAAAACACAACAATTGAAGGGAAAAAAACCGCAACAACCATCAATGTGTATGAAAAAAACTGAGATTTCGACACAAACTTACCTATTTCCACTTTCGTCACTGATTTCGCCTTGATTTGCCCGTGATTTTGTCCAAATTCGACAAATTTTGAAGACAAAATAGCTAAATGAGGAGGAGAGAGAAAACGCAGTAGAGAGAGAGAGCTTAGTCGACAATGGTGAGAGGAGAAGAGAGAAACCGTTTCTGAAGAAAGAGAAACCCTAAAAAAAGGGAGTTTTTTTTTATTTTTTTAATTTATTCTAAAGGGTATTTGTGTAATTTGTGAATGAGAGGGGTATATTAGAAGTTGGAATTTTTTTTTTCAAGAGGAGGGTAGCACTAGAAGTCCTTGTAGCATATTGAGGGTAATTTTGAAGTTCCCCCCTTTCATCCTGATGCAAACCCTGCTGTCAGGGTAAGTTGGGACTGACTTCTTGTCTAATGACATGTCTGCAATTGTGTTGTCGGTGTTGTTAAGATGAGCTCTTTCTGAAACTGGCCATATGAATATACTATGCTTTAGTTTGTTTATTGGTTTGTCGGGACTTCGCAATGGGTGCAGGACCATGATATTTACAAGTCTAAACAAGTTAGAGACAAACAGATTGTTCGCATTCTTGGAAAGGTATGTTTTCCCTTTTTCCATTCGACTAAGCTCTCTCTCTCTACTGCGTTTTCTCTCTCCTCCTCATTTAGCTATTTTGTCTTCAAAATTTGTCGAATTTGGACAAAATCACGGGCAAATCAAGGCGAAATCAGTGACGAAAGTGGAAATAGGTAAGTTTGTGTCGAAATCTCAGTTTTTTTCATACACATTGATGGTTGTTGCGGTTTTTTTCCCTTCAATTGTTGTGTTTTCTGTAGTTGTGTGATTTGTAAATGCAGATCTGTATCAGATCTGCATTTTGGATGCATTCCGAGCATCGTTCTGTGTCACGGGTCACACAGGTTAATTGTCATGAATGTCAACATGGGTATATGGGTCACAATGATCACAATGTGCACAACACTTATATGGATGATTATAGAAACATGACACAATGGTCACAATGTGCATCATACAAATAGATTAGGGGTTATATGGTGAAGTGGTCACGCGGTCACACTATTACAGGGTCATTTGGTCACATGGTTCATGAATCATTAGGAAAACCAGTCACATGGGTGACAATAGGAACAGACTCACAATAGTCACAAGGTTACAAGGTCACAAATTCACACGGTCACAAGGTCACATGGTCACATGGTCACATGGTCACATGGTCACATGGTCACATGGTCACATGGTCACATGGTCACATGGTCACATGGTCACATGGTCACATGGTCACATGGTCACATGGTCACATGGTCACATGGTCATATGGTCACAAGGTCACAAGGTCACAAGGTCACAAGG
>NW_010970575.1:0-1691 GCF_000463585.1 Tarenaya hassleriana | reverse complement strand
CATTCCTGATCTACAAGTCATGGTTAGCCTCTAGCAAGACGCCATGACCACCCACGTTGAATTGAGTTAGAGGTGATCTACCCAAGGCAATAACAGCTCGAGTTCTGATCCTTTATCTCCCGATATCATATGTTGAACAAGGGCATGGTTTGAGTCACCCTTCAAGTTCAACCGCTTTCTCGTTTTGGCGAATCGACTAATAAAATAGATGCAACTTCATCTATAGCGTGGCCACGCATTTTTCATAGTCCGATTTCCATGAGAGGGCCCAGCGATATCTCTCCTATTGAGGAGGTGATAAGTCCCATATTGCATGTCTATTATCTCCATATGATTCGTGAACGTATCTGATCAACGCCGTTATAATCATCCGGTTAAAGACGACGTTTGACGCAGTCAAGACATGCCACTCCTCATATCAGATACTCTAGACATCTCAGGTCTGAGGATCCAAGAACGAACCGCTGTATGAGATTCAAGTCATGACTCTGTCCATGTGACAATCTCATGCGGGTCAACCAGTCACTCGTTCACAACGAGTACCCATGATTGTGAAATGCATCCAATGCATCGATCACACCTCATGCTAGTCTTAATTCATCATTGTTCCCACAATGATAACTGACCAGGGAGTTTAGAATCATTCTATAATGATTCAAGGATGCCGAAATATAACAAACATGCCAATCATATAACGGGAATGTAACGCATTCATAAATCAATGAATCAATACAAAGTCAAAATGTCATATCACGGATCATCCTAGAGCATTACAACCAACAATCGGTTGTCACGAGAAGTGACGTGTGCATGAAGCGCATTGATTGTCGCGCGAAACGACGACCAACGTCATGAGTTGTGACGGGCGTGAGAGACGCTCCTAGTCATGCGATGTGACTAGGGTTTACGGCTAACCCTATGGTGGAAGCCATACGGGACTTGATTGTTGCGCGAAGCAACGGCCAACGTCATGAGATATGACGGGCGTGAGAGACGCTCCTAGTCATGCGATGTGACTAGGGTTTACGGCTGATTCTATGGTGCGAAGCCATGCATACTTGATTGTCGTGAGATGCGACGGCCAACGTCATGAGATGTGACGGGCGTGAGAGGCGCTCCAGGTCATGAGAAGTGACCAGGGTTTACGACTAGCTCGATGGTGTGAAGCCATACGGGAATTGATACAATGATGTTTTTTTTATATGATGTAAATATATGTTTAATATTGAATAATTATATTGTGTGTTTTATCGTTTTAATACCGTTCTCGTTGTGAACGAGTTTATCGGATCCAACCCGGATCATTCACTAAGCAGTTGTGCTTAGCCCTCGTGGTTTAACCTTTTTCAGATCACGAGGAGCACGAGTAGCACGTTTGGGGTGACAAAGACTTCGAAGAGACAACATCGTGTATGGGGTTTTACTTATTTGTAAGATTTGAACTATGAGATACGATCTCTATGTTTGTACGGTTGTACCTTTTCAATTCGGACATGTGTGTTTTAATACTTAAATGCTGTTTAATTCCGCTGCGTGTTTAATATTAAAAAAGTTTTAAAATTCCTGTATTGTTTGTTTGCATTATTTCATTTGTTTTTCGTCCATGTGGCACATCCAGTGACGGAAATCAGGATACGGGTGTCACATAGAGCGATCAAGAGCACTCGGTTTAAGTGATAGATGGATAGGAA
>NW_010970574.1:0-316 GCF_000463585.1 Tarenaya hassleriana | reverse complement strand
CTTTTGGTGGAACTCTTTCCAACAACTACCATATCATTCTTCCCTCGGCTCCCAGTTTTCTTTTGGAATGACACATTCAACTGATCAACTATCAAAGAATTGTCCATGTCCTCTAATTGCTTACGCAATTCCGAAGACATCTTTCCAAGCATCAAGCTGGACACGTCCAAATCATCATCCTCTCCTCATGCTGCCAATAAGCATCAATGATCGATCTAGAAGCCGTGGTCAGAGGCTTATCCTTCATAAGGATATATCGCATGGTGAGATAAAACAGATTCCTGCAACAGATATGTTCTACAGAAAAAGACAGACA
>NW_010970573.1:0-316 GCF_000463585.1 Tarenaya hassleriana | reverse complement strand
TTTTTTTAAATTAATTTTTATGTCTAAAAATTAGTAATAGTTTAATCATATACAGATGCATTCTAATATGATATATCAACTAAGCGACCGAATAACTTTTTACTACACTATGTATAAGGTACACGTAATGGTAGTGGCAGACCTACAAAGATTTTTTAATGGGAGCAATAATTATTAAATATATATATAAACATAAAACAAATTAATAAAAATATATTGTTATAAAACTATTTAGTCCAATAATTGAATTCTATATTTTTTATTTTTTAAAATCTATCCATAATAACTTCATTTATAATCATTTGAAATAGGGTTA
>NW_010970572.1:0-316 GCF_000463585.1 Tarenaya hassleriana | reverse complement strand
CCTTAGTAACGAATACTGGAAATGCTTCTCCGATACGCTTCCTTTACCCATAGTTAACCGATCGAAAGCTCCTTCTCTGTCCTGTCCTTTCTTCCCCCTATTCTCTCAAGCCTATCTGACTATCTGATCGTTAGCCAAATTCCCTATCTCCCTATTATCTCTCTTGGGCTTTTCCCTGAGCTCATGCGAATCAAGAAATATCGTAAGAGATGGTCTGAGATCACCTGCGCTTGGATCCCATCTGTCTAAGACCAATATAGCTTCAAGGGCTGGCAGCCCTCTGCTGCCTCGCAGGCAGCAAGAAGGCGGCCTGGGG
>NW_010970571.1:0-316 GCF_000463585.1 Tarenaya hassleriana | reverse complement strand
ATTTGGGGGTCTCGGCAACAACTAGGTAGCGTAATCCTCCTATCACCAACCTCAGAGTCCAGAGATCTAGATAACACCTCCATCACAAGGGTAAAGAGATAAGGGGATAGTGGATCCCCTTGTCTCAACCCCCTTCTCCCTTTGAAGAACCCAATCAATTCACTATTGAAGGAAACTGAGTAAGTAGGAGTCGAAATGCATTCCTGAATCCACAGAATGAACTGCAATGGGAAATCCAATGCCTCTAAAATGCGTGTCACAAATGACCAATTCACTGTGTCGAAGGCCTTACTAAGGTCCACCTTAATCAATGCCC
>NW_010970570.1:0-316 GCF_000463585.1 Tarenaya hassleriana | reverse complement strand
TTAGTTATCTTGATGATTTTATTCAAGTAAAATGAACAAAATATAATATTGTATAAGATTAATGATATAAAAAAATAAAAAATGTCGATAGATTATTACAAAATAAAATGGAGAAATGAAGAGTGAAAAATTAGGGTGTGAATATTATTATAATCTTCATTGGAAGTTTTTAAAATGCTATTACGTAGTTTTTATACCAATACAATTTAATAAAAATAGAATTATACCTACACTACTCTTATATATATATATATATATATTGCATCTTAATAAATGGCAGACTTTAATGTCATAAACATAGTCATTATAATTTTCA
>NW_010970569.1:0-316 GCF_000463585.1 Tarenaya hassleriana | reverse complement strand
CCTCCCTTATAGGAGTATAGGAGTAGGAGGCACTTGCCACCTCACTCCTGGGACATTGAATTCCAAGAGGATAGGTTGAAGCGAAGGTAGGATCGATCTAACTCGACTTACTTTCATTTTCGATCAAATCGATCAGTACACTAAGATAAGAGCTCGTGTCGAAATCGCTAGATACTGAGCTGCTTTCACTTCAAGAAGGCGCTCGCTATCCATTTCTTTTTGAATTTGAACCGCCACTAAACCGGGACAAAAGCCATTGGCAAAGGCACGACTAAACCGAAGCGCTAGGATGTACTAAAAGCGCGGAAAAAAAAAA
>NW_010970568.1:0-316 GCF_000463585.1 Tarenaya hassleriana | reverse complement strand
ATTAACCCTAGATTCAGCACTTTTTCCTCTTTGACTTGATTTTCTTTGGGAGATTTTGGTTAATTTGTAGGACGAAGGAGATCATCGATATGTACCAAAAGGCTTCGGGGGTCGACATCTGGGCCTCTCACTACGAAGTTCTTCTTCTCCATATTTTCCTCAGCCAGATCTGCAAATTTCTTGTGTATATATGTCTTGAAATTTGATTCTTTGACGTGTTGTGTCGCAGAGGATGCAAGAGACCAAGAAGCAACACCTCGAGACCAACAGGAATCTCAGGAAGCAGATAAAGTATGTTTCATTTTTAGGGTTTATT
>NW_010970567.1:0-316 GCF_000463585.1 Tarenaya hassleriana | reverse complement strand
TTAATAAATAATAATTATTTAAATTAAATTAAATTTTAAAAAATAATTTAAAAAATATAAATAAAAAATATTTATTTAAAATTTAAAAGTATTTATTAAATAAAAAGTATTTATTAAAAACAAATTAAACTCTAAACAAAAAAGTTATCCAGATTGTCTGATCCGGTTGTTTGGTCCGTCGGTGTCGTAGAAGGTCCGACTCCAGGCTGAAGAATTCAGAAATGGGTTGAACGACATCTCTTGCGCCGTTGGTGGGTCGTCACGAGGAGGAAATAGCCGGGCGAAAAGCGTCTCGTAACGCGCAATCCGTGCCTCA
>NW_010970566.1:10992-12081 GCF_000463585.1 Tarenaya hassleriana | reverse complement strand
GATCAATTGGTTTCCTTTTAGGGCACAAACTCTTGCTTTCAAACAGTTTCTCATTTTATAATAAGTGTAGTGTGTGTGTGTGTACTTTGAGTATACGTTCGAATACATCACACGTTATCTAATCTGTGATATATTCTAATTAATAGTATATACAATGGGAGGGATGTATACTGATTTAGGGTTAAAGCAGATGCAGAGCTTCTGTGGCAACAATGAGTTCAAGAAGGGAAGTTCATCTTCGTCATCTTCCTCGTCCACTTCGAGCTACCAACCACTGTCTCCTAGAGAACCTTTTGTGGTTAAACGTAAGCATAATAACTCATACATGCATGATCATCCATATATATATACACGCATATATATTTATACACTTCTTTTAACCAATATTGGCATTGCAGCGCCCGAGAAAAAGCAGAGGCTTCCATCGGCTTACAATCGGTTCATGAGGTAATATTATTGTTTACCATACATTTTTTCTTTTGATTTAATTACCATACATTTGATTTCAATGTATTGGTTAGAGAAATTAATGAGATCATTTGGGCATGTTTTTCAAATAAATTAATCAACTTTCGTTTGTAAATACCAATGTACAATTAATGGAACACGAAAAGGGAAGAGATACAACGTATCAAAGCTGCGAACCCGGAGATCCCACATCGTGAAGCTTTCAGCACCGCCGCCAAAAACGTAAGACTGTCATAAATAGGAAATTTCCTATAAGTTTTACCGATAAAAAAACCATTTTCCTAAACAAAAAACAATACATATACTTCAAGCCCAATTGGCTTTCTCTTCATCAGAAATTTTATAAATAGATATACACCATATATATATGTTTTTTTATAGGGAACTGTCGAGATTTTACATAGTTTAGGTTATTTTCGTTTATTACAATTCACGTTTATTTTTTGGATAAAGACTTACTAACACGTACAAAACTTAAAATCATCTCATGCAGTGGGCTAAGTACATTCCGAACTCTCCTACTTCCATCGCTTCGGCAGGCAAAACCATCAACGTAAGTAGTTGTCTGAATATGTATGCTTAAATCATCATACGACATTGATATCCATACATACATACATA
>NW_010970566.1:0-4537 GCF_000463585.1 Tarenaya hassleriana | reverse complement strand
TCCAGAAGGTAATTTTAATGTGGCCGATTTCCCCTCTTTTGCAATCAAAATGAGATTTTTTAGCTAAAATCTATTAAAAAAAAGTGGTTTTTGGCTTTTTTTTTTTGGTTTAAAAAAACAGTATACCGGAATTTTTAGGAAAAAGAAAGAACAAAATCTTTATTGGATATTTTTTAGATGTTTAAAAACTAAAAATTGGGAAAACTCTAAACAGTCAAAACCAAACCTATATGGGATGATAATGATATTATATCAAGAACATTTTTCTCATAAAAATCTTAATAATTCTAATCTTATTTTTTTTTATTTATTTTCATAATCCTAGAAATGATTGATGATATAGATAACTATAATGTTAAATTCTAAAGAACTTGGTCTCATTTAATTGAAATTAGACTTTTTCATTAACTAAAATTAGATATCCAAATTTGGACGATTCAATGGATGTTTAATATCTGTTTTATTCCAAGCTTGAATTTTAAATTTGAAAAAAGATATTTACATGACTTTCTCCGATTTAATAAAAAAAATTGAAAGTCTACCAAAAAAAATGGATTGACAAATCCAATCCGACAATACGTTTAGGTACATTATAATGGCAATGGGCCGTAATAAAGCTCCACAATCCCAAATACGGGCAACCGTTTTCTTTCTTAGATACGGTTTGGTCTGGCCCGACGTTCGTGTGGTATAATTTCATATTCTATTATTTATGTGTGCAAAATGTATGTATGTATCCGGAGGGGATTTAAAAAAGAAATGTTGCGGGGGGGCAAGTGTGCGTGTAACCAACATTTAATGATGAAAATTTTGAATAACCTAATCGAAATATTTTTATGCATTTGGTTATGGTTTTCCTTTTTTTGAAATCTAGATTGTGGAAAAGATTAAATGGTTGCTGGTAGAATTTTTCTCTTTATTGTAATGGTCTTTTATCATATCATCTGACTTTGCATAATTACCCCCACTTTTTAATAATCACACGTTTGGCCCCTCCACCCACTAAGTTGTGTGTATATATAATTATATATTATACTGACTAATTTGTCACTTTTTATGATGGTAATGCATCGTTTTTTAATTATAGACATCAATTTCTTCACGTATATACATATAAGTAATATTTGTTTCTTCATATATATATATATATATATATATATATATACATATAGTAGTATATACATACTCTATGGGTTACAAAACATACTAATTAATTAACAGACGTTCAACCATATAAAATAATGATTGCTCAGACATCCCCTATTTATATTTATATTTTAATTTTATTCCATTCACCTATTTGACACTACAAAACGATTCTAGTATTTTTTTTTTATATATATTCCTCACACATTTATATATTTTATTCAACATAAAAATATCCAGAAATAGTTTAAATGATTTCCACTGAATCATCTATTGCGTAAGATTGTTTATTTAAATCTACCTAGTTTAGTTTTGATTATTCAAACTCTAATTTATATTTTTGCATTAGGAAAAGGAAAATATATGACAAAAACCTAGCGAATTCTTTCATAAACTTTAACACAATTTTATATATATCCGACATGTTACTATAATTTATAAGTAACCGTAAAGGCTATATGTATATATATAGGAACCTTTATTTAGCTCATGGATCATGCCATTGAGAGTGTGTGTAGTCTATGCATGCATGAAATTTAATAAACATGGAAAAAAAAATTTGAAAAGCGAGCGTAATCTATTATGCATTACAAAGCTGGTTTTCTCTTTTGTCCCCAACCAATTTATTAATACAATTATCAAAAGATTTGGACATCGTTTAAGGTTAAATCAAATCTCAAGACAAACTAATAATTTCTTTTGAAAAAAAAAATTGGGCACGGTTATCTCTCTTGGTTGTTCCTATTGAAAGGCATGATACACAGCTCTTGACATAATATCATTTATTTTATTCGGCATGCATGAAAATTTATAAATAAAGAAAATTAATCAGACAAGAGAACAAATATTCGAGTGGAAGACGGCTGAGGATGTATACAAGGATGATGTTTTGACATCAAGTGCATGCAAGTTACTAAGGCAAACTTCTCCAAAGGTGGACTGGGCCGATCTAGTATGGTTCAAATATGCGATTCCAAGGTATGCTTTTGTTCACTGGATGGTTATGTAGAGGAGGCTTCCAACGCGTGATAGGTTATTTCGATGGAATATTGCACAAAGCTCAACATATGTGTTGTGCAACGATGAGGAGGAGATGCATGAGCATCTGTTTTTCCAATGTGCATTTAGCTCGGAAACTTGGAAGCTGCTTGCAGTGAAGATTTGGGCCAACCCTCCGGCTGAGCTCCTGAGATGTCGACAGTGGTTGGTGCAGCCTACATAGGCAGATGGTTGGGAAAGAAGAATGGTATTGAAAACACTTATCCAACATGCGGTTTACGAAATTTGGAAGGAACGAAACTGCCGGGTGTTTAAAAACTCGGCTTCGACTACTCAGGTTCTCCGACAACGGATTGACAGATCGGTGCGGACTTCTCTCCTCTCTTTGCAGCAGGCAGGTTATAATAGAAGCAATCAACTGCTTCAGAAATGGTATTCTTGGACTATGTATTGAGAAGTTGCTGACATTAGTTGCGTAGATATTGCTGTAAAGCTCAATTCCTATATAGGTTAAGCTAGCGAAAGTTATAAATGTGGACTTGATCCTGTATTATGTCCTACCCAGTTTTGAAGGAATAGATTAAACATTTCATAAAAAAAAAGCAAAAACCGCAAATATTTAATGTATTTATCAACAGTAACCTCAAATCTCATTAAAACAAAAAAGAAGATAAATACACAACCACCAAATCCAAGATCTCGAAGAACAAAACTCGATCATAACTATGAGATAACACATACAAGCATCTTAATCAATCAAACAAAAGCAAACCGAAGATTAGTGGGATCATATATATATATATATGTTCGTGCATGTTACCAAGATCTCGATCTATTTTATATTCTTTGATCACACATGTCTAGTGGTGGGAACATGCGCACACTTCTTGATCGTATCAACATTTGTAGTCTCATAAACTGGCAAACCTCCGTAGGACAAATCATAGTTCTGCAACTCGAACAGATCAGAACTCGAATCGCTTTCAGCTCCATCATCTTCAATTGAAACAGTTTGGCCATTTGTCTTTCTCCGATCATTTTCGGACCAAACTCTCTGCCCTTCAGACATAGTCTCGATCAGATTGAGCTTCTCATCCAACCAAGTCAAGTCGTTGCTGCTCTTCTTGTCGGTTTCCACATGGTTGATGTACTCTTTGTAGTTCTTTGTGGGTGTGTTCAAGCAAGGAGGGGGAGTTCTAAAACCCGAGCTCGAAGACGAAAACAGAGACTTGGACGATGAATTCGTCGTCGTTGAAACTGTGTTTGAAGATCTTCCTGAGGTCATCAAGAAATGGCTAATACTGCTTCTCCTCCTCCTCCTCCACCCTCCGGGGCTCTCCTCTTCATCCCGAGCCTGAGCTGCTGGCTTTGACTTTGACTTTAACTTGTTCTTCTTCAAACCCGATTGGTGGAAAAGAGAGTTCAAGAAGCTGGCGATTTTCCCACCGGGCGAACTAGGTTGCTTGTGTTTTACGTTACAAATCTTCTCCTTCATGGTGAAAACTTCATGTTTCTCAAGAACATGGTGATCTTGATGGGGATGATGATGGACCGGTTCAGAGGATCTAATCGGCAAATCCAAGCTGATTCTTCCCCATCTCCTCCGGTTCTCATCTCTCGTGTAATTGTTGTGCTTGTGTGTGTAACTCCCGTAGCTATCGTCGGCCGGCGGTTCATTGTAGCCGGAGAAATACCTCGCCGCCTGGAAAACGTCGAGTTCGCCTGAATCATTGCGCTTGTGAGATGATTTCTTGAAGATCTTATCTGGGCCTGCTGACGATACGCCTTTCATGGACATCGTCAATGGGAATGGTTGACAAAGTTTGAGCTTGGGGAAGAAGTCTCTATGTGTTTGATTTGCGGAGAAGGAAAAAAAAAAGAGGTTTTATGTTTTTTTTTTAAAGAGGAAATGATTGAAATCAATGGAGGGTGTTTCCGTTTTATAACAACTGATGTGATACTTCCACTTATGTCTTCCTAATTATTATGATGATGATCATCATCATCATTGGTAAGCATGGTTATACGGATTGCCACGTACGATATGATATATTTACATCCGTATAGATTATGTGATTGGTGTAGAGATAGTGGGGGAAATTTATTTTTGGAGGGACATAGAAAGGGTGTGGCCCCACTTGATGCGAGAGTGCTTTTGATTAACTTAATTGAAGGAGAGGTGGGGGCATATGAAATTTATGTGCTTTCTCATAGGCTGTGTTTTATGATGGTGTGGGGGCATGTGTTTATTGTTGCCTTGGATTCCAACTTGGATTTCGCAATTCATGTTGGTGGGTGTTTTATCTTATCTTGTGTGTATATTTGTATACACATCGATCGACACACCAATATGTACATTTATGTGTATGTATAGATAGATATATACGAAAAC
>NW_010970565.1:0-316 GCF_000463585.1 Tarenaya hassleriana | reverse complement strand
AGGTCTCGGGTTGCTGTGTGAGGGCAGTTTCGACAATTCGTAGCAGCCTCGAGTCGTTACACCAAGCATCTTTGACGACCCTTGTTGCACTGGCCGCATGCTCTAGAGATAGAGCCCCTTCCAGGACGTACGACTTCTTGTCGTGCTTGAGACCAATTCTCAAGTTACTATACCAGTCCAGGAAGTTCGTCCCAGTCAACTTATCCTTCTCAAGGATAGAGCGCATCATCAAACTCGGTACACTACCGGTCGACGCCATGTCCTACAGAAAAAGACAATACACAACGTACAAAACAAAATACAGATTCTATCAATG
>NW_010970564.1:0-316 GCF_000463585.1 Tarenaya hassleriana | reverse complement strand
ATATATATATATATATTAGTTTTTATTATAATGTTTGGATGTTTTTTATTATCTATTTTTTATAAAGGGTAGTGACAAATTATATATACACATAGATATTTCAATTGCACAATAAATACAAATACAAATTATAAAAATGATGAATTGTAAGATGATGTGGCTTTAGTAAGAAAACTATAAAATATTGCTTACTATTTTTTTTGTGTTGTACGTGTCACATCGTTTTCTTTTTGTAAAATCTATTTTTACTTGTTCAATTTAAATAAAACAAACTTGCACGTAAATATCATGTGGAGTGTATATATATATAAATTCT
>NW_010970563.1:0-316 GCF_000463585.1 Tarenaya hassleriana | reverse complement strand
TCTATATTTTTCAACTAAAAAAATACATATCGTTGGCTCAATAATTTACCAAATCTCAGTCTCACGAATAACTTATAGTGAGTTATAGAGAGACACAGACCTCCGAAAGTGGGAGGTTTTGAAAAACTTGGATGGGTAAGTTCTTTGGTTTAATTCTAATTTTCTTTTAGTTTTAGTGTAATCTTTTATTCTTTAGATTTTAATGTATATTTAAAAAATTTATAATATATAATCTGATTACTATTATTTTTTATTAATAATATCATTAATTTTTTTAAAAAATTAATACGATCTTATTTTTTTTATTTTTTTGCAG
>NW_010970562.1:0-316 GCF_000463585.1 Tarenaya hassleriana | reverse complement strand
CCTTTCTTCTGTACAAACAAAGAATGATCTGTTTGAGATTGCTGATACCCTGCCCCTAACATAACAGAGGAGAATTTCTGGTACCATTGCCGTGAAACTTGCTTCAAACCGTATATCGACTTCTGAAGTTTACAGACTGGTTTTTCCACAAGATTAATACTTCCATTAGGTGTGAAACCTGGTGGTAGACTGATATAGATGTCTTCATCCAAATCCCCATGTAGAAATGCATTGGAAACATCCATTTGAGATAGAGACCAGTTCTGAGAAGCTGCAAGAGCCAGAAGCACCTTGACAGTGACAAGTTTCGCAACAG
>NW_010970561.1:0-316 GCF_000463585.1 Tarenaya hassleriana | reverse complement strand
CTAGGCCGTATACGGAAGACTGTGCAAGATACCTTTATGTTGGGCAGAGATCGGTGAGCGTCGAGAGTTTGGGCCGGAAATCATGGAGGAGACCATGGAGGTGATACGGAGGATTTGTGCCAATCTAGAGACGGCACAAGGATCGGTAGAAGTCGTACGCCGATCAGCGGAGGCGAGGTTTCGCACTTGAGGTTGGGGATTATGCATTCCTCCGAGTACAGGAGATGCAGGGACGTGTAAGGTTGTTACAAAGCGAGAAGTTAAATCTGCGATACATCGGACCCTACCCTGCGATCGCGATAGTGGGCGCGTTTGC
>NW_010970560.1:0-316 GCF_000463585.1 Tarenaya hassleriana | reverse complement strand
ACAAATCCCTAGATTAGAGGCAAAACCAACGATCCAATTGCCCCAACTGTCCCTTACTAGGCC
Organism: Tarenaya hassleriana; assembly: GCF_000463585.1. Lineage (NCBI taxonomy): Eukaryota > Viridiplantae > Streptophyta > Magnoliopsida > Brassicales > Cleomaceae > Tarenaya > Tarenaya hassleriana. The sequence goes on along the minus strand of NW_010970560.1, from coordinate 253 downwards.
ACCCGCTGCTGCCGAAACGGGATTTCCCCGAACACTTCCATCTGTATTTAGTTTCATAGTATCCCAAGGTGGAGGATCCCAACAAATATCCTGTACAATTCGTGGTCTTTTCGATGGTGACATAAGAGTTAAACTTCCCCACTCATGAATTTGTCTAGAATATAGCATAATATTTTCCGTTATCTGGGATGGGATACCTTGATTTTGGAAAACAAAGTTGTTGCGCCAACGCCACAAGAACCAGCATGTAACA
>NW_010970559.1:0-316 GCF_000463585.1 Tarenaya hassleriana | reverse complement strand
CGTTCGGGATCAATCACTCGCCCGGAGGCACTCGAACTTGATCCGAAACAGCGGAGATGGAAACGAAAAAGGGGATAGAAGACCTATGGACTAACCAATCGGCCGGTCTTGGACAAACCAAGACGGAGACGTCGGACGAACCAACGGGACTCGGACAAACCGAGTTGATCGGACGAACCGAGACTTGGACGGACCAAGGATGCTCGACACACAAAGTGGAGAAGAAGAAAGTTCTGATTTCTTTTTTATTCAACAAAGTTCAAAAGTGGTTTACAAAGAGTACTTAGCATCTTTAAATAAAAATACAATAACAAGA
>NW_010970558.1:0-316 GCF_000463585.1 Tarenaya hassleriana | reverse complement strand
ATAAAGAAGTTTAAAGCAATTTGGTGAAGCCACCTCATCATCCTACATGGATGTTTCTAAAATTTTGATTGGTTATAAAAATGTTTAGTTATATGAACATTTAATTAGATTAGCATTGAGTTTTGCATATAATAATGTTTTGCATATAATAATTAACAATTAATTAGCCCACTAACATATAATGTAACGGACTAATATATGGAGTTAATATATATAAAAATATATGTACATACATGGAGTTAATATATTGACAAAATTATAAACTTAATATGGAGTTACTAAAAAAAACGTAAGTAATATGGAATTACTAAATAAA
>NW_010970557.1:0-316 GCF_000463585.1 Tarenaya hassleriana | reverse complement strand
ACGTCGTTCGGGAATTCTCGGGCGAACAACTTGGGTTGCGCAGAATTCCGAACATGGACGAGCAGCGGTACACGAGAAGGAATGAAAGAAAGAGAAACAAAAGGGGTCGAGCCAAAGAGCCAAAAACACGCAACGACTTTATCCAAATGGGATTAAGGAAAAGCCGATGGATGTATGAAGTAGAAAAGGGCCGAGAGAAAGAGAGAAAGAGGGAAATGAGAACGAACCAAGTACGAGGCCATTTCATTAAGTGTGCGAGAAAATGTACAACGGGAGCCCGGTCCGTTCCGGCAACGGTGGCCGGAACGAACCGGCG
>NW_010970556.1:0-316 GCF_000463585.1 Tarenaya hassleriana | reverse complement strand
AACGCTAAGGGTGATAAAAATCTTCTCTTATTCTTTGACCTTTTTTACCATTTCTCTCAGCATGTACGTCGCGATCTACGGAGGCATCGACGTCGATCGTTACACCATCAGATTTTGCGTCTCATAGTCATTAGATCTTACCGGTGATCATTCTCGCCGGGGATGAGTTTCTAGGTTGGAACATGTCCGTTGAGCCGTTAGGGAATTTCAGTGTGAGAGGCCCAACGTTGCTTCATCTCTGATTCGTCTTTTCTTCCACAATTGCTTAATTGAGATCTAATATTTCATGATTCTTTTTTCTGGCTTTCTCTGTTTT
>NW_010970555.1:0-12095 GCF_000463585.1 Tarenaya hassleriana | reverse complement strand
CCCTCCCTCTTCAATAGCTGGTTTCGAACTAGCGACTAAAACACAAAGAGCAACACATTTTCGCCATTCGGTCATCCACTAATGGATTCGAAACCAGAGTTTTGTTGTACTTTCTCGAATCGATTTAAAAATAGGTAAGCAATTAGGAATATTTTTTATTTAAAAAAATCTGAAAAGGGGAGTATAATGTAAAATGTACGGATGATAAGCGATAAAGAGAGAGAGAGGGGAGCACATGGGGGATTTGGGAAGCACTTAGTGCCCTCTCGGTGCTCTTATCCCCTCCACTTCTCTTACGTCATCATTTATCATACTTGTCTTTTTTTGTCTTTTCATTTCTTTCTTTTTTGGTAAAATTGTCTTTTCATTTATTGTCTTCAATATGTATCATCATTGTTTATATTAATATACTATACACATCATTAAATGTAATAAACAGGAGGAAGAAGCAACTAGAATCCACATATTTCACTAACATTGATTGATTGATACTCCAATATGATATTTTTCATGAATTTACTGTTAAATAATAACGCGGGGTAAAAAAAATATTGTCGATTTTCTACTGTTATTTCTAAGATATCGGGTAGATATATACTTAATTAGAAACAGCGAAAACAACTAGAAGTGATTGATTATTACTTTTAAATTGTTCAAGACATTGATTATAGAGATGAAGAAAACAAAATATTGGATAATAATGCCTTCAAAAAACTATCCAATCAAGGATTATAATTCAAAGAGCTTATGACTTATGGATTGAATATATATATATATCCTTAGAAGAAAAGATGACAAAATTACATTGACTATCTAATGGTAAAAAAAAATCTTGAAGTGCTAAATATTAACTAGACCTTCTCTGTTGCATGCTAATTGGTGCATTGACATTCTCAATCACAAAAGTTATATAAATATATGACCGATCTAACAAAAAATCATATAGCTATAATCTTAAAATATATATATGAAAAGATTAGCATTTTTATAATATAGTGGAAATCTGAGTAACATGTTAGGTATATGTTAACTTTTAAAAAATAGTACCAAACTTTGCTATTATTTAATATATATATATATATATATATATATGCGGGTTTGATTAGCCATTTTTTAATTTGGCTTTTTTGGGTCATTAATTGAATTATGAAATTTAGTCAAACAGATCAGCCAAAGAGATCCTAATATACGGAATCATGCCTCCATTAACTGCCAAAGAATGCTCTATAAATAATACCAAGGATAATTTAATTTAATTAATTAAGGGAATAATGATAGATTATATTATATCAATTTTAAAATTTTGTTCATCCAATGGGAAGATTTGGAGTCTTTAGTGCTAATTAACGACTTCTCTTTTGATTAATCCACCTGTTTTTTCTTATAAAAAAAATATTCTTCTGCCCAAACAAAACTTTTGTCCGTAAAGTTTTCAAGTAAAAGACATTTTTAACAGGGAAACTCAGAAAAATTTTCAAGTAAAATAGGCAAAAACAAAACTTTTGTGTTCATCGTTCTCAATGGCATGTATTCAAGATTTTAAAATATCTAACATTTGATGCCGACAAAGTATGTTATCTTTCACTTTATCCTGTTAGATGCGTACTCATTATAGGGTTAGTCACAATTTTGCGGTCCATATATATATATATATCATACACTTCCATATGTGTATGATCCATAGTTTTTTTTTATAATCGGGTATACTGGACCAATGCCCATATTAATCCCAAATAAAAAATAAACCATGTAATTAAAATTACGTTTTTCTCACCAATTTAAATGTCGAATTCGAAACGTGACAGATGTTTTATATCGATATTTCACTGATTGAATTATTAAAGTTGAGTTTCTATCATCCATGTTATACCATCTGTATGATAATCTTGATGACGTTATAAGTCTAGGCTACAATATATATATATATATATATATAATTTGTATATATAAACAGCTTTTTACATGTGTGTGTTGGTTTGCAAGTTGGAGATGTGAGTGGGAATTTTGTTGGTTAGGTCTTTTTGAGTTGCAACTTGATCCTTCATGTTCCATTGCCTCTGGATCTTCATTCACTTCCCAAACATCATAATAACCGTAGGAGCTGCCACTCAAATCTCTGGGCTTCCTACTTCCACAACCATAGGCTGTTTCTTTTACTGTCCAAGGGGGAGCTTTTCCATTTTTGGACTGTCCCTAGTGGGTTTTTTTATACAAAAAAAAAATCTCTGTTGTAATATATAAGCACTGATTATTGCCCATATCTATCAATTAGTCTTCTGAATCTTGTGGTGCGAATATTAACGTCTAAGCATGTATTTTTACATCGGTTAGTAAGCTCAATTTACTTTTTAAAAAAGGCCACGTGTCGACGTATTTTCCTTGTATCCAGACCAGACCTATAATAAGCTTGTATCGAAAAAGCCCGTGTTGAAGTTTGACCCAAAACACTGGACTTTATAGGCCATAAGCCCATTGGGCCTATTGGGTCCATTTTATATTATAATATGGGGCCCAGACATATTTATTTTCATGGCATCTATGGAATCACGTGACATTTTGCCGTCGTTCGTACGTAACTACTGGTCGGAAATCGATATATATATATATATATATATATATATTAGATGACCATTTTATCAGGGTTAGATGTAAATGATTACTTGTGCAAGCTTTTTTAGAATAAAAAGAATGTGTTTGGGAGATGAGAAAGCTCGAGAAATTTGTGACAAAAAGAAAAAAGCTCGAGGTTTTTTTTTGTTAACCAGGATAGTTCTCCGTACTTTCGTCTCGATTACATCCACCCTAGATCCAGAAGCAGCCTTTAAAAAACTTGCGACAGAGGCCCAGAAGCAACACCCTCTCAGCAGATAAATACCCCCTCCCTCTTCAATAGCTGGTTTCGAACTAGCGACTAAAACACAAAGAGCAACACATTTTTCGCCATTCGATCACCTACTAATGGATTCGAAACCAGAGTTTTGTTGTACTTTCTCGAATCGATTTAAAAATAGGTAAGCAATTAGGAATATTTTTTATTTAAAAAAATCTGAAAAGGGGAGTATAATGTAAAATGTACGGATGATAAGCGATAAAGAGAGAGAGAGGGGAGCACATGGGGGATTTGGGAAGCACTTAGTGCCCTCTCGGTGCTCTTATCCCCTCCACTTCTCTTACGTCATCATTTATCATACTTGTCTTTTTTTGTCTTTTCATTTCTTTTCTTTTTTTGTGGTAAAATTGTCTTTTCATTTATTGTCTTCAATATGCATCATCATTGTTTATATTAATATACTATACACATCATTAAATGTAATAAACAGGAGGAAGAAGTAACTAGAATCCACATATTTCACTAACATTGATTGATTGATACTCCAATATGATATTTTTCATGAATTTACTGTTAAATAATAACGCGGGGTAAAAAAAATATTGTCGATTTTCTACTGTTATTTCTAAGATATCGGGTAGATATATACTTAATTAGAAACAGCGAAAACAACTAGAAGTGATTGATTATTACTTTTAAATTGTTCAAGACATTGATTATAGAGATGAATAAAACAAAATATTGGATAATAATGCCTTCAAAAAACTATCCAATCAAGGATTATAATTCAAAGAGCTTATGACTTATGGATTGAATATATATATATATCCTTAGAAGAAAAGATGACAAAATTACATTGACTATCTAATGGTAAAAAAAAATCTTGAAGTGCTAAATATTAACTAGACCTTCTCTGTTGCATGCTAATTGGTGCATTGACATTCTCAATCACAAAAGTTATATAAATATATGACCGATCTAACAAAAAATCATATAGCTATAATCTTAAAAAATATATATGAAAAGATTAGCATTTTTATATTATAGTGGAAATCTGAGTAACATGTTAGGTATATGTTAACTTTTAAAAAACAGTACCAAACTTTGCTATTATTTAATATATATATATATATATATGTTTGATTAGCCATTTTTTAATTTGGCTTTTTTGGGTCATTAATTGAATTATGAAATTTAGTCAAACAGATCAGCCAAAGAGATCCTAATATACGGAATCATGCCTCCATTAACTGCCAAAGAATGCTCTATAAATAATACCAAGGATAATTTAATTTAATTAATTAAGGGAATAATGATAGATTATATTATATCAATTTTAAAATTTTGTTCATCCAATGGGAAGATTTGGAGTCTTTAGTGCTAATTAACGACTTCTCTTTTGATTAATCCACCTGTTTTTTCTTATAAAAAAAATATTCTTCTGCCCAAACAAAACTTTTGTCCGTAAAGTTTTCAAGTAAAAGACATTTTTAACAGGGAAACTCAGAAAATTTTTCAAGTGAAATAGGCAAAAACAAAACTTTTGTGTGCATCGTTCTCAACGGCATGTATTTAAGATTTTAAAATATCTAACATTTGATGCCGACAAAGTATGTTATCTTTCACTTTATCCTGTTAGATGCGTACTCATTATAGGGCTAGTCACAATTTTGCGGTCCATATATATATATATATCATACACTTCCATATGTGTGTATGATCCATAGTTTTTTTTTTTTATAATCGGGTATACTGGGCCGATGCCCATATTAATCCCAAACCGAGAACAAGCTATGTAATTAAAATTATGCTTTTTTCACCAATTTAAATGTCAATTCGAAACGTAACAGACGCTTTATGTCGATATTTCACTTATTGGACTATTCAAGTTGAGTCTCTATCATCCATGTTATACCATCTGTATGATAATCTTGACGACGTTATAAGTCTAGGCCACAATATATATATATATATATATATATATAAACAGCTTTTTACATGTGTGTGTTGGTTTGCAAGTTGGAGATGTGAGTGGGAATTTTGTTGGTTAGGTCTTTTTGAGTTGCAACTTGATCCTTCATGTTCCATTGCCTCTGGATCTTCATTCACTTCCCAAACATCATAATAACCGTAGGAGCTGCCACTCAAATCTCTGGGCTTCCTACTTCCACAACCATAGGCTGTTTCTTTTACTGTCCAAGTGGGAGCTTTTCCATTTTTGGACTGTCCCTAGTGGGTTTTTTTATACAAAAAAAAAATCTCTGTTGTAATATATAAGCACTGATTATTGCCCATATCTATCAATTAGTCTTCTGAATCTTGTGGTGCGAATATTAACGTCTAAGCATGTATTTTTACATCGGTTAGTAAGCTCAATTTACTTTTTTAAAAAGGCCACGTGTCGACGTATTTTCCTTTGTATCCAGACCAGACCTATAATAAGCTTGTATAAAAAAAGCCCGTTTTGAAGTTGACCCAAAACACTGGACTTTATACGCCATAAGCCCATTGGGCCTATTGGGTCCATTTTATATTATAATATGGGGCCCAGACATATTTATTTTCATGGCATCTATGGAATCACGTGACATTTTGCCGTCGTTCGTACGTAACTACTGGTCGGAAATCGTTGTCACCGCCATAACAACTTCGATTTTTTTTTATCAATTTACGTGCGAATAAACAGTATTTGGTACAGCGCATATACGTGTGTGTGTGTGTATATAGTGCCGTGTATTTCCTCACGTCGAGTTGACTATTGTGAACGAGGTGGCCAGTATACACCTCTGAATGAGTCAGAGGGGCCCGTTCCTGCTGCAAATTCGCTCGACCTTTCGCCGACATTTCGCCGTCACGGACCCGTTAATAACGACGTTGTTCCCGCCGTTATCTTCTGCCGCTTCTCGAATCGTTGGTCTTTGAACAGATCTCGTCCGCGTATAATTTTTTTACTATTTGGGCCTCACTTGGGCCGCACTGATTTTTTTTTAAAAAAAATTATTAAAACATTATAATTTGTCGCTTCTTATGATTAATATTTAAAAGTGTCATGATTAAACACTGCCCTCGATGTGACCCAATGGATTAGAGGCGACGAGTCACTATCATTCACAACCCTAATTCTTGTTTAACGACTCTTATCATTCGGTAAGGTTTTTTTTTTTTTTTTGCATATGGAAATGGTTTCGACATTTATATTGTTTTTAAGCGCATAGACTGTTCATTGATTGCTAATTGTATCATAACTATTTATAGATATCAATATTATAACAAGCAAAAGATACAATAAAAAGAGATTATGATTTCAACCAACCAATCATTTCCTTTTATTGGTTTCATTATGAACTTGTGCTCCTACAAGCATCTTCCTCCGTACCCAGCGTTCCCGAATAATGCTTGTTTTATATCCTCCGACCGTATCAAATCTCTCTGCTCAGCGACCTATATGCATGCGTGTCGAATATATATGCTATAAGATAAAATTAAAATCTATACGTATACACATATACACGTAGACCCATAATCGCTATTCGTGTAAACACGTACCTCGGAACAAGAAGCGTGCATGGAGAAATCGCTGAAGCAACTTATAACGCATCGTTGGATCTCCAAGCCTAGGGTTTCCAATGTGTTAACAGTTGAAAGAAGCAGCCCTGGCCTCGGCGAGCAACACATATCGATTCGAGTATCACTTTCCCTCCTTTCCACTTCAAACTGCCCAAACATGAAAAAAATTACAAGATCGAACTTCCGATCACTAATCAATTTACATGGTTCATAATAGGACTGGGCGTTTCGGTTCGGTTCTTCGGAACCGGACCGAACCGAACCGAAAAACGGTATTTTTCCCGACCCGAAACCGTTTTTAATTCCCGAACGGTACCATTTTTAGAGAACCGAATTTTTTCGGAACCGAACCGAACCGAACTTTAAAAATTCCGAAAAACCGAATATTTTTAAAGGAAATCTATCTTTTTTTTAAAATAAAACCAAGAACCGAACCGAACCGATACTGAAACCGAACCAAACCGAATATAATATAAAAACCGATTGGTACCTATTTTTATAAAACCGAAAGAACCGAACCGATCTATTCTCGTCCCGAACCCGAACCGTTTCCCAAAACGCCTATCACTAGCATAATTAGGGGGTTGGTGTGAGTGATTTTATAGAAAGATGTGCGTTTTCGTAATAACTTATAAGTACAAGGACGAGTTGTGATATCCCAAGATCAAGAGCGGTATAGGGATGAAAATCTTGAACCGGTTTTTTTTTTTTTATTATGGAGTTTTTTTTTTTTATTTTAGAAATGTTTTTGATATTTACCTTTGGGGAGTTTCTGACCGTAGCTTCCTTTGCGTTGAGGTCATTGAGATCGGCGAAGAGCTTAGAATCATCATGTGAATTGCTGCAACTGCTGTTGCCGCTGCCAAGTTCATGTTCCTCTTCTTGCAGCTTGTTTATTTTGTCCAAAAGCTCCTTCATGTAATCTATGGCGTCTCCCAAGATTGATGTCCTGTCCATCTGTTTTTTTTTTCATTCAATAATAATAATAATAATACCCATTATTATAATTATATAATACCAACTTCATTTTACAGTTTCAGTACTTGCTTTTATCGCTTAAAAGAACGTGGATTCCCAAAATGCAATTATGTTCTGAATAAAGAAATTGATAAATATAAACTGTAATGAAGGTGGTTCACACCAGAGAACAAACACGTAACATCAATCAATAAAAAAAGTTATTTTTTTTTTATCAATAATAACCAATCTTCTGAAATAAAACACAACCCAAATCAAGTTTTTTTTTATCATTAGAAAGAATCTTTGATTTCGTTGATGCTGACCGGATTATTTGGATAAAAAAAATATAAGAAACACTCAAATGGAGTAGAATTAAACGGAAATCGGATCTAAGGGAAGAATCTTTTGAAGTTACCTTGCTGATCTTGGGGACAATGGATCGGAGCATGGAGAGTCTGTCATTCAACCTCTTCCTCCTCCGCCTCTCCGCCATTAGATTCTTCGAAGGTTGTCCCTCGAGCTTCTTGCTCTTGCTGTTCTTCTTGTTCGTTTCTCTTCCCCCACAGTACCCGACGCTGAAGCTCCTGCTCTCCTCCATCAATGGCGACGAGTACGCCATGTTGTTGTTATTGTTGATGATGTTGTCGTTGTTATCTTCTTGATGGGTCTGCGAGAGGATCAATGGAGGTGAAGATGACGACGACAACTCCATCATTTCTTGTAAAGCGTCGAGCAGAGGGTAGTCAAAGCCGGTGACTAGCGGCGGCGGCTGGTTCAGCAACGGCGCCGGAAGCGCCGGGGAGATGAGATCCATCAGGGAAGAGGAGTAAATGGTCGTGTCATCGTGGTCGAGGAGAGGATTGTTGTTGAAGCAATAGTAATCTAAGTTCCATGAGTTTGTGAAGATTTGGTCGGAGGTGATGAATCCGCCATTGTTGACGAGGTTGTTCTCTGTTCTTCTCGGAGCAAGTAGCTCTTCCAACACACTCATTTCAGTTAGCTCCATCGCTCTGTTCCTCTTTTGTTGTATGTTATATGATGGAGTGTTTCAGATTCTTGTTGAGGTGTTGTTTATATATGTATATGTGTATATATATGTATATATATGCGCTCAGACATGTGAAAAGCGTAAAAAGAATTCCCATTAAATTTAATGTTTTTTGTTACGGGCTTTGCAATGTTACGATTAATCATATAATCATGCACATGATTATATATATATTATGATTAATCAGACCAAAAAGAAAACTTAATGATATTATACACGTAATTAATTACCTCTCTTGCCACCAGCAAGGCTTTGACCCACAAGTCATGTCCCAACGAAAACAGATGAACGTGATTTTGGCCTCTTTCATAGTCACCCCTCCCTCCCTCGGCTCTATTTTTTTATGATTTTTTTATTTGTACTACCCCATCGGTTGGTTTATCTATATTAATATATATTTTTTTGTTAAATAAAATTAATATATTTAAGAATAAAGGCTCTTTCATCTCGGAGATATCAGATTAAACAAATCAAATTAAAGAGTCGGCAAACAATCTTTTTATTAATTTTTGCTAGAAAATGAATCCGATGCATGTATAATCTTTATATAAACATATGAAATAATGAGGGTGGAGGTGAATGCAGCCACCATATTTAGAAAAAAAAGGGTATTATAAAAAAAAATAGAATTAATTTTTTCATTGGATCACATTAAAAAATTAATGTTGATTTTTTATTAATTTTATTTAAACTAATCTTAATCGATAACACGTTATTCCAATATCATTAAATTACATATGCGGGTGTATATCACCCTAAGGGGTTCGAGAAGTCAAAGTAATGTATATATACAAATTGCGTATGGATATTGTATTGGTTAATCAGCATATATAATTACAAACTCTCAACTGGACCCTTAATTTGAGGTGTTATGAATAGCGTTCTTCGGTTTTTATAATGCATAGGGCACGGAAATATTTGGACGTAATCCACATTTGTCTACGTTTGACATCGACATTTATTATTTTCTCTTGTTTAGTTTTGTCAAATGAATCTTCATACAATCAGCCATATCATTAATTAACCAAATTTCAGCAAAAATATGGAATTAAATCCAAATCCAATAATCAATATATGCAGACGTTTTCTGGTATGTTGCTTATGGAACAACTATACCAATATAATATTGTGCATATGCTTGATCGGTGATCTCTTCTAGGGTAAATTCTAGATATTGCAGTGTCAATTAACTGTTTATGAAAGTGAGGGGACTTAAACTAATATAAAGAACAAGTTGAAGGACTCCTTTGAAATTTGTGAAAATATAAAGAGAAAATGGAGTATATATGAAATTGAAATGTATATATGGAAATGATGCATATGCCTAGGATGTAGGTATTTTGTAATTTTATGGTACGAGCATGTGAACTTGTTGCTACATCTTCAGTGCCATTCTCATGTAATAAAAATTGTAAAAAAAGTAAATAAAATAAACTGGTGAGCACATGGGCAAGACAACCCCATCTTCATATAAACAAACAAGCTGCCTATATAGCCTCATGCGCCTACAAAGTCTTGTATACACACACACATATATATATATATATATATCAGTGTGCAATATATGAAAATGGACTTGTTCGAGTTCATTGGTACAATTGGTCTATATATATATATATGTATATATCACATACAAACATCGACCAAAGGTTTATCAACTAATGACTTTGTATAGTATTGATTATTAATTAATTTTTTTATAATCGAGTATTTTGTGTCGAAACCCAGACTAATTTCGGAACCGAAAACTAATATTTAAATTATTAATTAGTTAAATAAGTCTATACGTACAAATTCATTTTGGTACTTGTGAAAAAAAAGGTAGTTATAGCATGGGCATTTACATTGTGCTATATATGCATACTTGTCGGTGTTCTTATGTCTGTAAAGACATGATATGATATATCCCTCAAAAGTATGGTAGTGATAGGCGGACGTAGATATATACAAAGAATAGTATACACGTACATAAAATACATGTGTATTAAATACGTATGTCTACCATGCATTTCATGTGAATTATAAAATGAAAAGAGTACTCAACCTTATTAAAACAGTAACATGGAAAGAGTACTTAATTAACCTTATAACATGAAGAGAGCATTTCCATATTCTACAATCAAGTTTAACAAGCAACATGGTGCATATACACAAACACAAACACGCGTATATATATATATATATATATGAATGTGTATAACTATGTGGATGTAAAGACAGGGCTGAGAGGTCTAAAGGGGGCTGACAGAGTAATTTGTTGTTGTGAAATGTGTGCGAGTACAGTAAAATGTCTCGTCTTCCAAAGTTCAAAGCTTTGTTTTCCGGTCTCTCACTCTAATAACTCACGTACTATTTATAACAATATATATTGCATGTGACTGACCCAAACTGCACGGCAAATTTAGAAGATGTTCACGTTCTCCCCTCGTTGCCATTCTTCGATGTCCACCCTCTCTCTCTCTCTCTCTCTCTCTCTCTCTCTCTCTCTCTCTCTCTCTCTCTCTCTCTCTCTCTCTCTCTCTCCGGTCGGATGATTTATTCATAATGGACGTTCGTTCGAAAATTTCGGTGGTCTGCATCATCATAACTTTTGACGTTATCATGAAATGAAATATTCTACATATCTATTAGACGATAATCCAAAGGTGAGAAGTGATAAAGTCAGTTTTAAATATTTGATTCAATTCTACCAAACGGGTAATTAATTGTATGACTAAAAGATAATTACAAACCTAAAGAATTAAATGGTATGAAGACACAGTGAATCTATTGATTATAAAAAAAATATTCTACGTTAAAAGGAAAAAGAAAAAAAATCTTCATATTGAAGAATGTATCATGCAAAGACGTTGATGGAAAACATCTACGTGTATATGAATAAACGTGTGTACAAATGTGTTTGAGTGTGTATATCGAATGAATATTAGAAAGCGATCCAATGATCTAAATATGTTCCACACCATAAAACACAAAGTAAAATTTCAAAAGGAGTAATTAAATAGCAAAACCTATCGAAATAAATGGGAATGCAATCAATTTTAAAGGAAGTTAGCCATTTTGGATGGTTTTCGTGGTTTAGATTTTTATAGTTTTATTTTGTTACAATTTAAAATACAATAATTACGGTATGCATAATAAACATGAATATGTATATATATAATAGAACACGGTTCTCAAGGTGAATGAGTGCATGCAAAAGGACAAAAACAACGGCCACGTGAATGTTCTCAAGATTCGTACACGTGTCAATTCCAAGCTCATCCACGTGTCTATCTGACCAGCTTTAGCTTACTCCCGAAATGAAGACATTTAATTATCAGTTGTCAAGCTAATTTCAGAGTTAAATATCAAGTGTGACATTTAACGAATAAATGTCACCAGCGAATACGAAACACGATTTTTGGAATATTGTTAATTTACATTCTGTCTGGGGGACAGTTCACCTGGCTCGACAAGAAATTCATATATAAATTAATGTAACCTGACGGAATTCAAATGATTAGAGAATTATCCCTTATTATTTAGATATTAAAAAAAAAAGAGCATAATTTCAATGCCGCATTTTATTTATCATATAGCAATGTGGATATATACATTACATTTTTATATGATTCGAATATCATGGACCGGCACGAATTAATGTAAAAATGCAATTAGACTCGGGTGACGCACGATACTGTAATGAAAAAT
>NW_010970554.1:0-316 GCF_000463585.1 Tarenaya hassleriana | reverse complement strand
TACTCACTAAGCACATAGCTTATGGACGTTGTTATGCAACGTTTCAGGCACGGAGGAGTATTGGCAGCGACAGGACGAGGGTACTGGTGACGCGTGAGAGACTATCTGGATCATGTACTTTCTTTTCTTTGGACTTATGTTGGTTTGTATGGACGGGACCTGACTTTGTATTTTATCCCAGTTACCGTCCTTATGTTGGTGTGTATACTACTGTACATGGGTTTGTAAACATATACTGGATTTTCCGCTGCATGTGTAATAAAATAAAATGTTTTAAAATTCCCGCTATTTTATTATATGTTTGAACGTCCATGTG
>NW_010970553.1:0-316 GCF_000463585.1 Tarenaya hassleriana | reverse complement strand
GTCTAAGTTGTGGGTCGAGCATGTGTATATATGTACATATGTGAGTTTGAAAAAAAAAAGATTCTGCTCGACAACTTCAACGTCCTAGAAGCATGGGACATTTTTTTCGGAAGAGTATCAAAAAGAAAAATGAGAATATGAGATATTTGAAAACATGTTTGATAAAGATTGGTCGAAAACCGGAAGAATACTAAATAACAAACCCCGTCTCTAACTGATATTGTCGTATAGATTGAAAAGCCGTATAGAATGTCTTTGATTTCGTTCTCGGTTAGCATCATGTTCGATCTCTAATCTATTTCTATGATTCTTTTTA
>NW_010970552.1:0-317 GCF_000463585.1 Tarenaya hassleriana | reverse complement strand
CTTCTAACAGGCTTTCACATTCCTTCGAACTAGAATTCAAAATCAAATTCTGTTCCGGAAATTTAATACAATATATCTCAATATTATAAAAAAAAAGAAGCAATTACCGAATGAGACTCGTCGTCTTCCGAGCCGGGTTTCTCCCACGAAAGCATTATATCGAACGTGAGACGGCTAAACGATCCATCATTTATTCTTTCTTGGATGTTTTCACACATATGATTCATGGCCTTTGACCCGCAAAATTCGACAAACTTCTTCGAGTACGTCCCGCTCATTCCGGGATTCCATGCCCTTTCAAATTCTCCAGCCAATTT
>NW_010970551.1:0-317 GCF_000463585.1 Tarenaya hassleriana | reverse complement strand
CATTTTTAGAGTGCGTAGAAGCATATTTAAAGTGCGTCGAAACATGTTTTGAGTGCGTCCATTCATGTTTAGAGTGCATTAAAACATTTTTAGAATAAGTTGAAACATGTTTAGAGTTCGTCTAAACGTGTTTAGAGACCATTAAAATATTTTTAGAGTGCATGCAAACATGTTTAGTGAGCATCCAAACATTTTTAGAGTGCGTCGAAACATGTTTAGAGTGCATCCAAACATACTTAGACTTCATCCAAATATGTTTAGAGTGCATCAAAACATGGTTAGAGTGAATCGAAACATTTTTAGAGTGCGTAGAAGCA
>NW_010970550.1:0-317 GCF_000463585.1 Tarenaya hassleriana | reverse complement strand
TAATTTTCTGCAACTTTGAAAACCCATAAAAACAATTCTCCAATTTTATTTCTTTCATTTTTCTAGTTTTGATCGACTCCTAGCTTAACTGTTTAAGTCCTTGTGTTCGACCCCGGTACTACGACATCCGTATACTTGCAGATTAGTTGTGTTTCGGGTTACAAATTTAAGACTCGTCACGCAAGTGATCAAGTTTTTTGCGCCGCTGCCGGGGACTTTTTACGGTTTCCATAGCTAGGATAGATTGACTCTAGGTTAGTCTTTCCGGAGTCTTTGATTTTTTTTCGGTTTGATTTTTTTGTGTGTTTGTTCACTTC
>NW_010970549.1:0-317 GCF_000463585.1 Tarenaya hassleriana | reverse complement strand
TTCTTGAAGAATGAGATCCCTCATTGAGCATTGTGGAATGCACAATCTGCGCTCTCGGAACGAGTAATCGCCTTCCTTGTAGAATGATCCGTATGCTCCTTTGTTGCACTCCTCATAGATATCCCCGAGCTCCGGAGCGTCGCGGTACAGGCCCTTGATATGCTCAAAGCCGAGCATCCTTGCCTCCATGGTGGTGATGAGTGTATGTCTCCTTGATAGTGCATCCGCCACCACATTATCTTTGCCTTTCTTGTATTTGATCACGTAGGGAAATGTCTCAATGAACTCCATCCACCTTGCATGCCTCTTCTTGAGTG
>NW_010970548.1:0-5559 GCF_000463585.1 Tarenaya hassleriana | reverse complement strand
AGTCGAACTCAGTGAACGAGAAAGCAGTCGAATCAGATGAGGTGGCTTGTCCATGCCTTATGTTCGACATATGATATCGCGATACAAAAGGATCATCAGCCGGAATCATCTCTGGCGTTCGTAAAGATCACGAACAAACTCTATTCGAGATAGGTAGTCATAGTGTCTTGCTAGAGACCGCCTATGACTTGTATATCCGAAATAGAGATTTCGGGTTATACTGCTATATCGAATGAGCCTACAGGGTCACACACGCAGGGAAGGACAAATGCACGAGAGAAAACGACGAAAAACCGAGACGGAAGGGGCTGGAACGGACGGACCAGAAAGTCCAGAACGGACGGTCCGCCCGAACCAGACCGGACGGTCCACGTGAGCGGAACGTCCGTTCCACGTGCTGGAACGGACGGTCCGCGTGTATCTCTGGACCGTCCGTTCCGGGCTTCAGTTTTTCCGAAATTAAACCGAATTAGGGTTAAATCACTTTATAAGAAGGAGATTAAGAACCCTAATTAGAAAGAGACTTTGAGCAGCCGAACTTTGGCAGAAAAGAGAGAGTTTTTGGAGATCCAAAAACGAGTTCTAAGTCTCGAGATTTCTCGGTGCACAAATCGAATTGAGATTCGAGTCCTAGCAGACAAGTTCCAATCGTTGGAATCCATCCCGAGGTGTGGATACGTGTAGAGGGCGTGGTAATCTTCCTGCCTTTCGTGATCGAACGAATTCTTCAGTTGATACAGGCCCCGGATCGATTGAGGTAAGCGTTCTGACGTTTCTACGATTTCAATAGTAGCATGGTTCTAGGGTTTATTAAATTTTTGTTTTACATCCGCTGCGCAAACCCTAGAATCGATCTCTTAGGAATAGGATTCGCTCATGAGATCCCAGGAAAACCAACATGCGTTTGGTGAAGTATACACTTGTGTTTAATAGTGAAATTTAAGTGCAGAAATTCAGTACAGGCTGTAACACGGACATGTTAATTTGTGTCAAATGTAATACGGGCGTGCTAATTGCAACATGACCATGCTAGATTCAACACAGGCCATATCAATTCTCTGAGAAAATATTGTTTTTTGCTCAGACGTTTGACATAGACCGTGTTAGGTGCAACATGGGCTGTGTCAATTCTTTGAGAGAATGTTATTTTTGCACAGACATTTGACACGGACCATGTCCGATTTGACATGGACCGTGTTAAATGTCTGGAACATGAACAAATGCGACTTTTCGCATGAAAACAACTAAATTAATGCAACTTTTTAACAATGTCTCTGGTGGTTTATAACCAAAAACGTCAGAGAATATTGTGTACATGAGATCTAATTGATTTTTGAGAGATTTGTAAGCCTTTTGTGAAGAAACTTGCTACTTCTTCTCCATCTATTCTTGTTCATCCTCTTTCTTGGGTTTTTTCTGTTTCGGACAACTTTTAACGAGCAAATCAATCGTTGTTGATCTTTGTTGTATCTCTAAACATATTCTCGGTTTCTCCTTTGCTTGGTGGGGAGGGAATAACGTTTTAGGAAGTGGAATCACACCTAGAAGATTATATCCGGGTTCATCTTCTTCGTCTTTGTTTTTCGATTCTGTTGTTTTCGTTATCTTTCTTGTTGTATCCAAACCCATATTTCTAACACTTTTATGTTAGACCAAAAATTGACAATGACCAAGCTAAAGGCAAACAATATCAAGAAGAAGCTCGGATGGTGTCCGTAATGCAAGCAATTACACAAGAAGACCAATACGGAGTAATGGACGAGTGGCACAATCCATGGAGTGACCTTGGTATTATCATTGACTAAATCAAGGGAGCTAAACCAGAAGATATTATGTTTCCATTCCTGTTATATTTAGCAGCATATTCACGTTTATAATTGATACAGTTTCCATAAGCATTCGTATGTGTAATTCTAATATAAACCCTGCTGTATGGTTCGAAGTTTAATAAGTAGAAAATGGAGATTTACTCTCCAGCTCTTCTTTTGAATCTCTGTCTCTAAACTCTC
Source organism: Tarenaya hassleriana (assembly GCF_000463585.1). Taxonomy (NCBI): domain Eukaryota; kingdom Viridiplantae; phylum Streptophyta; class Magnoliopsida; order Brassicales; family Cleomaceae; genus Tarenaya; species Tarenaya hassleriana. The sequence goes on along the minus strand of NW_010970548.1, from coordinate 3,550 downwards.
TTTATTACAGCAAAGCTCCCTCACGTTTTTAAGATTCTTTCATGGTATCAGAGCTTCAGGGCAGAATATACCATCATCTTCCTCTGTTTCTATATTCCAAATCCTCTGTTTCTATTCTCCCAGATTCAAAACTTACCTCTCGCCATGGAGTCTTCTCTTCCAAAGATTATTCCAATTGTGTTTGATGGCAAAAACTACCTAATCTAGTCAAAGGCAGCTCGTACTACTCTCATCGGAAAGGGTCTCTGGAGTCATGTCCTTAAAAACCAAGATCCAAGCCTCAACACAACTGCCTCACCACAACCCGCAGATCAAACACAGACAACACGTGCACCTGCGCCAGATCCCACCGAAACGAAGTGGTACCAAGAGGATCAGCAAGCACTGGCAATTTTGCAGAGCTCTTTGGCCCCACATATCCTTAACAATTACATCTACTGTGAGACAACCAAAGCTCTATGGGATAAACTCAAGTTAGTGTATGGAAATCTCTCAAATATGAGCAGAATATATGAGATTAAAAAGGCGCTGTCAGCAATGCAACAGAATGGCAGATCCTTTGAGATTTGTCTTGGTGAAATCAGCAGTTTATGGGCAGAGTATGAGCAATTACGACCTGACACTCTCCGAGAGAAAGGAACAAGACAAGGTATTCTCAATTCTCTCTTGCTTGGATGACATTTACAATGAGCTTGTGTATCATGTCCTCAGGCAAGACAAATTTCCCTCGGCGGATGAAGTCTGCATGCTAATCCAGCGAGAAGAAGGTAATCGCCAACTTTCCACGGCAACCTCGATCTCACACATGTTGCAGCCCATCACAGTGGCTCAAACTCTCAGCCCGAAGAAGCAAATCTGTCACGAAATTTCTCCTCTCCTTCGTACAGCAAGGAGAAGAAACCCCATGTTTGCGAACACTGCAAGAAGAGTGGCCATGACAAGAGCCGTTGTTGGTTTTTACATCCACATCTGAAAACCTCAGCATTTCCGAAACAGGGAATCCCGCAACAAACCGTCGGCGATGCACTCTCATGACAATGTCCAAGCCATCATTCAAGCTCTTCAATCTATGAACAAAGATAGTGGTAACAAATTTATAAATTCTGTTATTATCGATTCAGGAGCCACTAACCATATGTTCTCGTCAAAAAGCTGGTTTACAAACCTGGAAAACATGTTTGGCTCGGTCTCTGTAGCTAACGGACATAAAATTCCGATCGCAGGCCGAGGCTCTGTCTCATTTTTCGACAAATATATTACTGCTCTATATGTTCCTCATCTTAAAACGAATCTCATTTCTGTTCCGAAACTCACTACAGATTCAGATTGCAAAGTTATTTTTGATTCTAACGAGGTTTGCTTTCACGATACTAAGACCGGCAAGATTTTTGGGAAAGGCTTGCTCAATCTCTACATGCTCAGACCTTCTCCCTCTTCGTCGGAGACAACATTTAGCATTCTTTAGCATGCTCGTTTAGGACATCCTCATAATAATGCTTTACGCAAACTTTTGCCGAATGTTTCTTTTGACAATAAGGATTGCGATGCTTGTATCTTTGGCAAGCATTGCCATTCAGTTTTTCCTCATTCTCAAACACATTACACTCGTTGCTTTGAGCTTGTTCATTCGGATGTATGGACCGCCCCGTGCTTTTCTCGTGATAAAAATAAGTATTTTGTGTCTTTTATTGATGAAAAATCCAAGTACACTTGGATCACTTTGCTCGGTTGGAAACATGATGTGTTTGGCGCTTTCCAAATTTTTTATTCTTATATTTCTAACCATTACCAAACATCTATCAAGTTTTTTCGTACAGATAACGGTGGAGAATATACAAGTCACGCGTTCTCGGCTTTTCTTCAAAAACATGGCATTGTGCATCAAACATCTTGCCCGCATACTCCCCAACAAAATGGCGTCGCGGAACGTAAGAATCACCATCTTCTTGAAGTAGCTCGTACCCTAATGTATCATCGCCATATTCCCGTCAAATTTTGGAGCGATGCGGTTACAACGGCAGCTTTCTTAATCAACCGTCTCCCCACTAAAGTTCTCCAAGACAAGACTCCATTCGAGGTTCTTAATAACAAACCCGCCTCTCTTGAATTTATGCGTGTTTTTAGTTGTGTTTGCTTTATCAAGGTACCAGATAGTCTTCGCAACAAACTCCAACCAAAAAGCACGAAATGTATCTTTCTCGGCTATTCCACCGCACAAAAAGGCTACAAGTGCTTCGACCCTACCAAAAACAGAGTCCACGTCTCATGAGATGTAATTTTCCTTGAAGACCGCAACTATTTTCCATCTGACAATGGGACAGAACTTTCCTCGCAGTTGCCTACTGATAACTTCTATTCTTCTCTATATTTTTATAAGAGTTTGTCTAGGTTTTACGGGACAATCACATTCATTCATGGACATTCTAGGCGTGTTAGGACACAAAAACCCGGTTGTGCTTTAGTTTTGCAGATTACAGGTTTCAGAGAGGATTGGACTCGGAAAGGAGCTAATTGGAATGTTAAAGGAGAAGTCCGGATGAGGTACTCATGTTGCGACATCAATAACTTTCTCTAAAGAAGTCCAAATCGTGCGAGACTTGTACCATTGGAAAGAGCACTTCAAGAGCTTCACGTCGACACCAAAATCGCGTAAATCCGACACCGGAGTAGAGAGTTATGAGCGAATTCGTGAAGACCAGAAAACTGTCAGCGCAGGGCCGGATCCAACTGGATCCGGTCCGGATCAAGGACGCAGAATTTGACCCCAGGAATCTGGATCCGGTCCGGATCCACCTGGAATCGGTCCGGATCCAGTCTAAAACCCTGTTTCGCGATTTTCAGCATCTGAATGGGAATAGGACTCTTGGGAGCCGCCCTAGGGTTATAAAAAAGCCCTAGCCACGTCCTAGAACATCAGGGAGCCTTAGAGAACACCTAGATACAGATTTTTGGAGAGCTTTTGGGGAGAGAAGAATAGAAGTTCACGGGATTTCGGGAAGAAGAAGGAAGATTCGATCGTGGAGACTACACATCTGCATGAGACTTTCTTTCCTCTCTTTTATCTCTTTTTCTCTGTTCTTTCTATTATTTTCCATGAACCTTGAGTAGATCCATGACTATGGGTTAGGGATTCGTATGTGTTTTGGGTATGTTTGAACCCTAACTTGGATTTCGGTTTTGATTTGATTCGGTTCTATTGATTTACACTTTTATTGGATTGATGTTTGCTAACCCCTTGATCAATTATCTTGGATTCTGAACCACATAGAGATATGGGTTTGTTTCGGATCAAAATCAATAGGATAGATCGTATTATTCACATAGAGATATGGTTTAATCGATCTAGGGTTGATGATAGAGTTCTTTATGCACCTAGGGTTAACTTGAATAGATCGAGAGATTGACGAGTTACTCTGTAGGTAAGGAGTTAGTAGACCGAGAGGTGAATTCTCTATCTTTGTTGCTTGATGATTCCCGAAAATCTCTCCAAGTGGTTGACATTGAGTCCATCTCAATCTCTTAGTCTTTGACTTTATCTCAAACTCGTCAG
>NW_010970547.1:0-317 GCF_000463585.1 Tarenaya hassleriana | reverse complement strand
CGCTAGTCCGTTCACGGCCTTTCGCCATTCTTGATCCCGCAAAATATAGCCGCGAAATCTAAGTTCTCCGGTTCTTTTTCAACGGTTTGGTTCTCGTACCATTTCCGACTAGAACAAACAACAACAGAACAAACCCGTGCCGAACAAACGAACATCGGTGGAACGAGATCCGGTGGAAAAAATGGCGCAACACGTGCAATCGGGTATTGCATTAGAATTTATCAAACAAGACAACGGTTATCGTCTCTGTTAACCCGAAAGTAAGAATTATTTGGAGGTAAAAAACCCTGTGCGGACAGAACATCGAAACGAGATGC
>NW_010970546.1:0-317 GCF_000463585.1 Tarenaya hassleriana | reverse complement strand
ACCAATGAATCAATACAAAGTCAAAATGTCATACCACGGATCATCCTAGAGCATTACAACCTACAGTCGAATGTCCTTGACTTGGAATCGATATATCAATCACTAGAACTCAAAATCAAGCTTCTCTAAGCTCTCTTCTGATTCTGGGACGTATGAGGTTCTTCCTCTAGGGTTTGTGGCGGCTCTCTTCTTAATTATGATTGCCCAAAACCCTTAAAACGCGAAAACCGAAAACTGCCCGTAAGTCGGACCGTCTGTTCCAGACCTGGAACGGACGTTCTGACTTTCTACGCAGAACGGACGGTCCATATTTCTAC
>NW_010970545.1:0-317 GCF_000463585.1 Tarenaya hassleriana | reverse complement strand
AGATCTGCAATTAAATGCAGCCATATATCAACAGATGTCCGTAGCAAATTTCCACGGAATAGATGTGTCCGTGGATATTTACAACGGATGGCCGTTGATACGTTTATCCGTCAATCATAACGTCTTGAAATCTGGAAAATATCAACGGATTCCCGTTGATCACCATATATCAACGGACGTCCGTTGATCTCGTCTATAAATCTGCCAGCGCTTTTCTTTTCCCTTATTCCAATCTCAATCTCAAAACAAAAAACGCAAAAAAAACTCAGAGGGATTCGCAGAGAGACACAGAAACATGGTATAATTTTTTTTATATT
>NW_010970544.1:0-317 GCF_000463585.1 Tarenaya hassleriana | reverse complement strand
AGAACCTTGTAACGGGCCGCCGATCCTTGTACTTCCTTTTACTTATTAATAAAACCTCCCCGCCGTACCGTCGGCGTTCTTCTCCCTCAAACTCTCGGTCCTCTCAGCCTTTTTCCCCAGACCACTCGCAATCTCTCGGACCAAGTCCCCGAGATAGGCTTAGTTGGGCTTCTCGGCATCCTCACTCGTCCCCGCACGTTCGGATTGCCCTAGAACCTTCCCTTCGAGCCCAGCTGCCTCACGGATCAACCTAAGCCACCCTTAGGTCCGTGACAATAGGGGGGGCATGGTAGTTGGGGTCTGGATGGGTCGGTACG
>NW_010970543.1:0-317 GCF_000463585.1 Tarenaya hassleriana | reverse complement strand
ACAGCTCTGCAGCTTACGGCAAAGAAAAGCCACAGACCGATCGTTACCGCCTTTCGGGTCGCCATTGTTATGTAGAAATTGCTATCAGAAAAGTTTTCTTGGATTGGAAGTAACGATAAACTATGAACCCTTTATATAGAGTTGAGCTCTACATGAAATGACAACATTTTTTTGTTTTAAGATCATATTTAAAAATCTATAGATAGAACAGTTTTCTTTGTCTTTGGCTGTATCCACTCTTATCTAATTGGAGTCAACAAAATTTTCAAATGGGTTTTTGTTTCGGTTGTGATTGTTGGCTTATGAACATGATCCTT
>NW_010970542.1:0-317 GCF_000463585.1 Tarenaya hassleriana | reverse complement strand
CTCCCTTCGTTCTACGAACCCTTGTTGATTCTGAACTTCGTTCGCGAAGGAACCAGACTTTTGACAGACCAGCCCTTTTTTATGCGCCGCTTTATCCTGAAAGGAAAATTAGCTTTGCTCCTCTGGACGCTTGGCGCTCCCGTGGTTCGCGAGAAGGAAAAAGGACTCATCCTTTGTTGCATCTGGCACGAGATGATAAAGAGAGAGCTTCGTCTATCGATGAACAGCAAATTGACGGAGCTCTTGGCATTGCTTTGTTTTTCTCTCCTTTCCTATCAGCGAGTTCCGATCCTTTTGTTCGAAATTTCTTTGTTTGT
>NW_010970541.1:0-317 GCF_000463585.1 Tarenaya hassleriana | reverse complement strand
CTCTCGTTGACACGAATGATTCAGTTACCGTTGGTGAAACTGATGAGTACGGGAATCCCCATTTGCCTGCGGGGCTCTTCATTCTGAAAGCATGGATTGCTTCTGAGAGCCTAGTTCTCTCGGATCCCATACAAAAGATGAAGAAAGGGATTTTACGTCACAGCAAAACAAACTTCGCTCGCCTTGGAAATCGGCGAAAGATAGCAAGCGGACAGCGATTCGGGTTCCTATGCAAAAAGAAGATGCTCAGCAAGCCAACCTCGTACACAGAACGAACAAACTCGGGCTCAGCCAGGGCGCGGAAAGCGTACCGGCAG
>NW_010970540.1:0-317 GCF_000463585.1 Tarenaya hassleriana | reverse complement strand
TCCAAATTACTAAGCATCGTCCGGTAGATGATCTGTAACTCAGAAGTCAACTTGAATTCTACCCATCGCCAAATGGTGAACAATTTGAGCCAAATAACCAGCCATGCCCGATGAGTTGGTCGATTGTTGATTGATTATATTATTAACTTCATAACTTCTATAAAACATGTCCAAAAAATTCTTTCTTTGTATCTTTAGAAAGCATTTTCTAATAGCTATGCATATACACCATAATCGCGCAGATCTAATATATGAGAAAAAGTTATGAGCATATTTAGACAACATTAACGGAATCCCTACATATCGATAAAAATCGG
>NW_010970539.1:0-317 GCF_000463585.1 Tarenaya hassleriana | reverse complement strand
CTCCCTTCTTATGACTAAATTGAGATCAATAATTGTAGATACATGGATGAAGTAATTTTTCCTTTGTCTTCAGTGATCTATTAAAGAGCTTCCCTGTGACCACCAGAAGGGTAAGGAAGAAAGGTCAGACTCAGCCCTTATTCCTTGTTGATTTGCTTGGTCTGAAATCATTTCCTCTAAATATTTGATTCCTGTGTCTCTACTGATTTTAGTGCTCTGCCAAAGGTTTGATCCAAAAATCTAAGGCTTTGAGCTCTTTGTCCGAGGACGATATCCTAATTGCTAGTCCGAATCAAGGGCACTCATTCTTCCTTGAA
>NW_010970538.1:0-317 GCF_000463585.1 Tarenaya hassleriana | reverse complement strand
AAATTAGGGTAAAATCACTTTATAAGAAGGAGATTAAAACCCTAATCACGGATGAGACTTTAAGCAGCCGACTTTTGCAGTTCTTGGAGAGTTTTTGGTGAGATCTAAAAAGCTCAACAAGTTCTAAGTCTCGTTTTTCTCGAAGTGCAAAAAAAAACGAATAGAGATTCGAGTCCTACCAGACAAGTTCCAACCGTTGGAATCCATCCCGAAGTGTGGATACGTGTAGAGGACGAGGTATTCTTCCTGCCTTTCATGATCAGACGTGTTCTTCAATTGATACAGGCCCCGGATCGATTGAGGTAAGCATTCTAACG
>NW_010970537.1:0-317 GCF_000463585.1 Tarenaya hassleriana | reverse complement strand
GTACATACACACACCTCTTTGTAATAATCCTCAGTTATGTACGAACACTATTGTTCAACGGCTACTTCTTCCTCTTCTTTACGAGGTGGTCTCCATTTCCGACTGAAGATATTGTTCCTTTCCACTATTCTCTGAGAATTAAGCTTCTCATCCCGAGCTTTTAATCGTTCATCAATCAGTTCCAGTAATTCCTGCAAGCCAACACCGGTCATTGCAGATATTTTGAGATGCGGTCCATTGTTCTGAGCATCTGCTTTCATCGGCAATGGAGTTTGTTGTTCTTCCGTACTCTTCCAGAACTCCGAGTCGTCGTCGTC
>NW_010970536.1:0-317 GCF_000463585.1 Tarenaya hassleriana | reverse complement strand
TCACAAATGAAGCTCGCCACAAAAAAGCAATTTCGGCACATTCATCAAGCTTAGGAAAGCCGTCCTTCAAAGATCCAAGCAGGGGATTCTCAAGCAGTACACACATGAGGAAGCAGTCCCGTCCTCTTAGGCTATTTTATTTGCCTTGTTAGGACAAAATCGACTAATAGCTCCGAATAGACTGAAATTATGGGGAATCTTCTGTACTGTATTAGATGAAATGAAGAGCATCGAATTCCATGTGTTAAGCCGTTTAGACTGTGAAGCCTTGACGCATGGGTCTTCTCGTTTAGGCTTTCCTTGCCTGTATTAGAGAT
>NW_010970535.1:0-317 GCF_000463585.1 Tarenaya hassleriana | reverse complement strand
CTGCTTGATCATTTTCTTCTTCAATAATCCCAAGAAACGCTACAAAATTGGACATATTTTCTTCATCACTCTCTTCCTCAGATGAGCTATCTTCATGAGAGATGAATGATTTTTCTTTCTGTTTAGTACATTCCATCTTAGTATGTCCAAATCCGTTGCATTCAAAACACTGTGTCTCCTTGAGATTCTTTAGCACACTTTCTCTCTTTGCAATACTTGGACAGTCAGCCTTCCAGTGTCCTGTGCCTTTACATTATAAGCATTTTCCTGAATCTCTGTCGCTTTGTTGTCCAAATTTCTTCTTTCCTTTGAAAAAT
>NW_010970534.1:0-317 GCF_000463585.1 Tarenaya hassleriana | reverse complement strand
CCTTGATGGGTTTACTTGTTTTCTTGATAAAGTTTGGAACTTGAGCATGACCCGTGATAAAATTTCGGGATCAATTTTTCATAAGAAACCATGGACAGCGATGAGCCAAAAAGGACCGAACCTGTGGCTGCGGCAGCGGTTAACGTCATGATATCACCGGCGGAGCGAACGTTGACGGCAGAGCTGACGACGGAGGCCAAGTGCTCGCGCTCGGCTCCCATCACTTCCGCCGCCTCCACGCACTGAGCGGCCACAAGGGTCGCGGCCGAGGCCACGGCCATATCCGTCTTCGCCATCTGCTCGTCCTTGCCGGAGCT
>NW_010970533.1:0-317 GCF_000463585.1 Tarenaya hassleriana | reverse complement strand
GTGACAGAGAATAATCTTGATTCGTAGACTGAAGTAGAGGACGGAAGTTTCGGACAAGAGAGAGAAGGTTTGGTCAAAAGACCAGTTCAATAACAAGAGCAACTGATTCCAGGATTTTAGCATGATTTGAGGAAGTTTGTTTTTCTTTATCGTTGATTTGATTCTATTTAAGTTGTAGTTTTGGGAATAAAATAGATAGAGAGCTGTTTCTCGAAAACTCTCGAGTCAATTATTCAGAAACGTGTCCTTGTTCTGTTTCTCACCGAAACAGATTTTTTTTTGAGCACTTTCACTGTGAGTTTATTTTGGTTTCTACA
>NW_010970532.1:0-317 GCF_000463585.1 Tarenaya hassleriana | reverse complement strand
ATGAGTATGGTGAGTACCATAATTGGTATAAACGAAGTATCTTTTGGGATTTACCGTACTGACATACTCATAAGATTCGTCATAATCTGGACGTCATGCACATTGAGAATAATTTTTTCGACAATATCATCAACACGCTCATGTATGTGAAAGGTAACGTTTTACTACTTTCTGTGCATATATACATTGAATTATTAATTTTATGTGAAATGTTGTATAAGATTTATCTTCTATGATTATTGTAGGTAAATCAAAGGATAATATCGCATCAAGGATGACTCTTAAGGACATATACTTTCGGAAAGATTTGGAAATCA
>NW_010970531.1:0-318 GCF_000463585.1 Tarenaya hassleriana | reverse complement strand
CATATGCATTGGTAGATATCAGTCTACACCAGGTGAGGCTCACTGGATTGCAGTCAAGAACATCCTTAAGTACTTGAGAATGACTAAGGATTTGTTCTTGGTGTATGGCAGATTGGAAGACGAGCTCGCTATAAAGGGTAATACCGATGCTAGTTTCCAAATCGACACAGATGACTTCAGATCGCAGTCAAGTTACGTTTTCTGTCTAAACGGTGGGGCTATTAGTTGGAAGAGTTCCAAACAGCCAACCATGGCAGATCCGACGTTGTTGGTCGGTATCGATCTGTACTTGCGGATGAACCGGCGATCCAAAATCTT
>NW_010970530.1:2670-3473 GCF_000463585.1 Tarenaya hassleriana | reverse complement strand
GGATTTGTACCTCTCGTAAAAGAGAGAGATATCGCTGGGCCCCTCGTGTGAGCGAGACTGTAGAAATATGTGGCCGCACTATAGACGAACGTCGTCTATTTCAGACAGTCTAACTCAGTGAACGAGAAAGCAGTCGAATCAGATAAGGTAGCTTGTCCATGCTTTATGTTCAACATATGATATCGTCAAACGTCACACGCAACCAAACCTGCAAAACCCGAACAGATCGTGTATATCACCGTGGGAATCGAATAGTTACCTCTTTCCTGAAGAAACGGAAGTAGGAGTCGATCCGGGTCCTGTTTAATCACCTAGGACTGAAGTTACAGTCCCTCTACACGTATCCACACCGACGGGAGGGATTCCAAACGCTTTTGGAACCGATCTGCTAGGATCTGTGAAGTATGTGAAGTGGGATCTAATCCCGGGAGCTAGAACTATGAAAGAAATGATTTCTTCTGTTCGTCTGTGTTAGGTTGAGGACGGCGTCCAATACCCTTTTTATAAGATAGGAACCCTAATCCTTGTGGAAAAGTGACTTTTTCCGAGTATTGACTCGGTCCGAGTCAGAACTCTGACTCGGTCGAGTCAGAACGAATCAGCCCAAGCCCATTGTCAACTCTTGACTCGGCCCATTTAGTATTGACTCGGTCCGAGTCAAAACTTTGACTCGACCGAGTCAAAACATCAGCCAAGCCCAAAACACTTTCTGGGCTTCGACTCGCAGTGAACTGACTCGGTCCGAGTCAAGTACTGACTCGGTTCGAGTCACAAGGCTGAAACTCATCACCCTAAGCAAGCTA
>NW_010970530.1:1702-2660 GCF_000463585.1 Tarenaya hassleriana | reverse complement strand
TGCTCGTTTCGGTCAAATCTCGTTTCCATTCTTCGGATTCTTCACATATAAGTCCATCCCTAATGGTGTGTGACCCTGTAGGCCCATTCCCAGTGGCAGTAGCCTCGAGAACCATTCTCGATCTATAGTTAACCTCTAGCAAGACGCCATGACCACCCATGTTGAAAGAGGTGATCTAACCAACGCAATAACAGCTCGTCTGATCCTTTATCTCCCGATATCATATGTTGAACAAGGGCATGGTTTGAGCCACCCTTCAAGTTCAACCGCTTTGTCGTCTTGGCAAATCGACTAATAAAATAGATGCAACTTCATCTATAGTGTGGCCACACATTTTCATAGTCCGACTTCCACGAGAGGGCCCAGCGATATCTCTCCTATTGAGGAGGTGATAAGTCCCATATTGCATGTCTATTATCTCCATATGATTCGTGAACATATCTGATCAACGCCGTTAAAATCATCCCGTTAAAGACGACGTTTGACGCAGTCAAGACACACCACTCCTCATATCAGATACTCTAGACATCTCAGGTCTGAAGATCCAAGAACGAACCGCTGTATGAGATTTAAGTCATGACTCTGTCCATGTGACAATCTCATGCGGGTCAACCAGTCACTCGTTCACAACGAGTACCCATGACTGTGAAATGCATCCAATGCATCGATCACACCTCATGCTAGTCTTAATTCATCATTGTTCCCACAATGATAACTGACCAGGGTGTTTAGAATCATTCTATAATGATTCAAGGATACCAAAATATAACCAATCATATAACGGGAATGTAATGCATTCATAAATCAATGAATTAATACAAAGTCAAAATGTCATATCACGGATCATCCTAGAGCATTACAACCAACAATCTCCCACTATGCTCTATGATCTATCCTACAAGCATCTAATTGTTGGGTTTCCTGGGATTCCATCATGTTTTGACGAAGGGAGAGGCTT
>NW_010970530.1:0-1294 GCF_000463585.1 Tarenaya hassleriana | reverse complement strand
CCTTCTGGAACGGACAGACCGCGCACTCTGGACCGTCGGGTCTGGACTTGGTGGACCGTCCGTTCTGGACTTCCGGTCCGTCCGTTCCAGACCCTTCTGTCTCGGTTTTTCGTCGTTTCCTCGTGCGGTTTCGTCCTTCCCTGCGTGTGTGACCCTGTAGGCTCATTCGACATAGCAGTATAACCTGAAATCCCTATTTCGGGTATACAAGTCATAGGCGGTCTCTAGCAAGACACTATGACTACCTATCTCGAATTGAGTTTGTTCGTGATCCTACGAACTCCAGTGATGATTCCGTTTGATGATCCTTTTGTATCACGATATCATATGTCGAATATAAGGCATGGACAAGCCACCTTGTCTGATTCGACTGCTTTCTCGTTCACTGAGTTCGACTGTCTGAAATAGATGACGTTCGTCTATAGTGCGGCCACACATTTCCACAGTCTCGCTCACACGAGGGGCCCAGCGATATCTCTCTCTTTTACGAGAGGTACAAATCCCGTCTTGACTATCTACAATCCAGTACATGATTCGTTTCGTACCTGATACACGCCTTTATAGTCCTCCTGTTACGCAGGACGTTTGACGTAATCAAAGCACGCAACTCCTCATGTTGGATTCCGTAGATATCTCAGGTCTTAGGATCCAATCATGGAACCGTCATATGAGATTCTAGTCATGACTCTAGTCCATGTGACAATCTCATGCGGGTCAATCCAGTATTTCGTTCTCCAACGAATACCTATGATCGTGATCGTATCCAATACCTATGATCATCTATGTGATCATCAATCACACATCATACTAGTCTTATTATGTCGTTATTCCCATAACGACATAAGACTAGGGAGTTTAGTATCATTCATAATGATACATGGATTTCATAACAGATCCAGTATGCAAGAACATGTAATGAATAAAATACTCTCATAAAAACACATAGAAAGTATCAATACATCGAATGTATCTCAATGAAGCTCATAATCAGTACATCATAGAGCACTAAACCAACAATCTCCCACTTGCTCTAATCATGAACTGCTAAACATCTAATGCCCATATCCCTAACATGACCCTCATGCTTCGACGAAGGGAGAGGCTTCGTCAATGGATCGGCAATGTTGTCATCTGTCGACACCCTGCAAATGTACACGTCTCCTCTGTCTATAATCTCCCTGATAAGGTGAAATCGTCTGAGTATGTGTTTGGATCGTTGATGGGATCTGGGTTCTCTCGCTTGTGCGATCGCTCCATTGTTGTCACAATACAGAGCAATGGGGCTATCAGCACT
>NW_010970529.1:0-318 GCF_000463585.1 Tarenaya hassleriana | reverse complement strand
CAGAAGCTTCATTATGAAGGTCTTCTGGATTCATTTGACTTTGAGTCTCTTGAATCTTGCGGGTCTTATTTGATGGGCAAGATGACAAAGCATCCTTTCAAGGGGAAAGGACAGAGAGCAACAGAGTTATTGGATCTGATACATAGTGATGTATGCGGACCAATGAACTGTCCAGCTAGAGGAGGTTATCTGTATTTCGTTACGTTCACTGATGACTTCAGTCGATACGATTATGTCTATTTGATGAGACATAAGTATGAAACACTTGAAATGTTCTAGGCTTTCAGAAACGAAGTACAGAACCAGCTTGGCAAGACG
>NW_010970528.1:0-318 GCF_000463585.1 Tarenaya hassleriana | reverse complement strand
AAAAGAGCAAGTCCATCGGCAAATCCCCATTCGAAGCAGTCCTTGGACGTCAACCCACGACTCCAAGTGGACTGTCCATCTCATACAATGGCCCTAGCCCAGCGGCCCATGCCTTTGCACGAGAGTGGCAAGAAGAGACGGATCAAACGTGGCTTTGGCTCCACAAAGCCGCTTACCGAATGAAGAAGTGGGCGGACAAACGAAGGAGACCTCAAGAATACAACGTAGGAGATCAAGTGATGGTCAAGATCGTGCCTCACAACTTCCGAGGGATGCAAGCCTTGCACCGAGGCTTAACACGCAAGTATGATGGCCCGT
>NW_010970527.1:0-318 GCF_000463585.1 Tarenaya hassleriana | reverse complement strand
ATTAATGGGACATTTCGGGATCACCAAGACATTGTCAATTTTGCAGGAGCATTTCTTTTGGTCTCACATGAAACGAGATGTGGAAAAGATCTGTGGTGGATGCATTACATGCAAAAAAGCTAAGTCTCGTCTTCAACCGCATGGTATGTATACTCCTTTGCCCATTCCTAGTGAGCCTTGGACTGATATATCCATGGATTTTGTTCTTGGTTTACCTAGGACAAAGACTGGTAGAGATTCGATTTTTGTGGTTGTGCATAGATTTTCAAAAATGGCGCACTTCATTCCATGTCACAAAACTGATGATGCACACAATAT
>NW_010970526.1:0-318 GCF_000463585.1 Tarenaya hassleriana | reverse complement strand
CAGTTCTTCAAGATAACTAGTTATCTTCACAATATGGGGACCAACAGGCGAACCATTCGCCGATTTGAAATTGTTGAGACTTTTGCACGTTTTGAACTGTTCAAAACGTGCCTTCTCTTGGAACATAGTTTTTAGTTCTTCCAAGATGACATAAGCCTCCTTGCCTTCGAATCGCTTCTGAAGTTCAGGACACATAGTTCCCAGCATGAGGCAGGAGATGTCAACATCATCACTGATATGCTTTATCCAAGCATCTTGAGTGGCGTGTGGAGCATTTGCAGCAGGCTCATTGTCAATGTTGATGGGAGTTTCAAAAAC
>NW_010970525.1:0-318 GCF_000463585.1 Tarenaya hassleriana | reverse complement strand
CCTTGGCATAGTGTCCACGTCCCCTGCATTTGTAACAAACAATCTCTCGAGTTCTAAGATTTGTAGAGTGGGATCTACTTACCTTTGCATCATCCTTGGACGTAGCTACAGCCTTCCCTTTGTCCCGAACTTGAGTTTCATGTGTACTTGGCCTGCTCACAGTGGTTGTTACTCCTTTGCCCTCATTTCTGTATGTTGATGGAGTTGGTGCAGCCATACGGGAGCGGTGTACTCGGTTTTGTTTCTTGATGATTTGTTGTTCAATTTGTATAGCAAAATGTAATAGTTCCTGCAGATCATGATACACTAACCTTTCGA
>NW_010970524.1:0-318 GCF_000463585.1 Tarenaya hassleriana | reverse complement strand
CAATCCGGTTTCAGATCTTATGTGTATGTGTTTTTGTCTTTTGGATTTTTTATATATATATATTTTGGGTAGGAGATGAAATTATGGTTTATCTTAAGAAGTGTGATGTGCTATTTATAGTTAATTTACGACTTGAAATTTATAGTTTTGGCTTAACCGATTTTACGGCTTCGGCTCAATTGCCTGCCGTACTAAATGGAACCAGCTTCGTCGTGTGATCATATTTTGGTTTTATAATTTAAACGAAGTCATCTAGGCATTCTACATGGAAATTAATATCCACATATATAATTTTATGATTTTTTAAATAATGGAAAT
>NW_010970523.1:0-318 GCF_000463585.1 Tarenaya hassleriana | reverse complement strand
CCTCTAACAAGACGCCATGACCATTCACTTTGAATAGAGTTAGAGATGATCTAACCGAGGCAGTAATAGCTCAAGTCCTGATCCTTTGTCTCACGATATCATATGTTGAATAGGGGCATAGAATGAGCCACCCTTCAAGTTGAACTGCTTTCTCGTCTTGGAAGATCGACTGATAAAATAGATGCAACTTCATCTATGGCGTGACCACACGTTTTCACAGTCCGACTTCCACGAAGGGCCCAGCGATATCTCTATCGTTAAGGAGATGAAAAGTCCCATATCGCATGTCTATTATCTCAATATGATTTGTGAATGTAT
>NW_010970522.1:0-318 GCF_000463585.1 Tarenaya hassleriana | reverse complement strand
TCATGAAAAAAAATAGAATTTAATTATTTTATATTTGGTCGTAAATTTGAAAAAGTATAAAAATTTGGATGGAGAGATCGGAACAGATAATTGATTAATCACTTTTAATATTTATTTGTTACTAGAATTACAAATAAAGAGTCTAATCACAAATCATATTATAGTGAGTGATTTTCAAAGAAAACATTTGAGTATTGGTTGTTATCCACTTAAATAATTTATATAACAACTAAGTATATTTATCCATATCATTTTATTTTATTTTGGTTGACTAGCAAATTAATATATTTGATTAGATGGAAACAATTATAAAGATAA
>NW_010970521.1:0-318 GCF_000463585.1 Tarenaya hassleriana | reverse complement strand
TTTTTTTGTTTTTATTTTGGCTATAATTTTAATTAGATATAATCGGATCGAACCGAATCGATTAAAATCAAATAACCTTTTGATTATGAGTTTTCAAAACGTAAAATAACCGAACCCGAATTCACCGTAAACGAATCATTCCCCCACCTGCTATATATCGGTGACGCTAACATTACAGATTTAGTGTCGTTACTAATCGGATTATGATGTGACAGATTCAGACCATTGAGGATTAGGAGATAGGAAAAAAAAATAATAAAAAAGAGAATCATATATATATTGCTTCAAATTCTTTGTACATTTCTCGTTTAGGACAAC
>NW_010970520.1:8909-12208 GCF_000463585.1 Tarenaya hassleriana | reverse complement strand
CGCTGTATCTAGGTTTTTATCACTTGAGCATTATTTCTATACCTAGATTTGCGTTATCACTCGTCTTCCGACCCACCGTATACCAAGAACATATCCTGTGTGACTCACCTGGATCTGACTGGTATCTACTCGTAATGCTCAACGCATAGGACACATCCGGTCGAGTACAAAGCATGGCATACATGATGGATCCAATTGCCGAAGCATATGGAATCCGATCCATGCGTTCTCGCTCATCAGGTGTCGTAGGACACTGACTCTTGCATAGAACTGTGCCACTGCTCATCGGTAAGGTTCCTTTCTTGGAATCTTGCATCTTGAACCGTTTCAAGACCTTATCGATGTAAGTACTCTGACACAATCCTAGAAGATGCCTCGATCTATCTCTATAGATCTTGATGCCTAGTATATAGGCCGCTTCTCCTAGGTCCTTCATAGAAAACTGCGTTCCTAGCCAAGACTTGATGTCTTCCAAGGTAGGAACGTCATTCCCTATAAGGAGAATAGCATCCACGTATAGCACTAGAAATACTACTGTGCTCCCACTAGCCTTCTTGTAAACACATGGCTCGTCTTCGTTCTGTGAGAAACCAAACCTTTTGATTGTCTCATCAAAGCGAAGATTCCAGCTCTTCGAAGCTTGCTTCAGTCCATAAATAGACCTATGAAGCTTACACTTCATCCTCGGGTTCCTCGGATCGACAAAACCTTCGGGTTGTGTCATGTACACATCCTCGGTCAAGTTCCCGTTAAGGAACGCGGTCTTGACATCCATTTTCCATATCTCATAGTCGTAATATGCGGCTATGACAAGTATGATCCTGATGGACTTCAGCATAACTACAGGCGAAAAGGTCTCATCATAGTCAATACCATGAATTTGATGGAATCCTTTCGCCACAAGTCGTGCCTTATACTTGTGCACGTTGCCATCCATGTCGGTCTTCTTCTTGAAGATCCACTTGCATCCGATGTGTTTTATCCCTTCAGATGCATCAACCAAAGTCCATACTTGGTTGTCTGACATGGATTGCATCTCAGACTTCATAGCCTCGCGCCATTTCTCGGAATCCGGACTCGCCATAACCTCTTGGTATGTGGTAGGTTCATCATGTTCCAATAACATGAGCTCCTCATTCCCACTCACGAGAAATCCGTATCTCACAGGCTCTTGGCGAATCCTGATCTCCGAGGTTCACTCGTCGAAGGTTGAGTGCAAACCGGCAGTGTAACAGGTTGAACTTCTTCAACTTGTTCACTCCGGCAGTGAAACAGGTTTTACTTCTTCAACTTGTTTACTCGGCTCAGCGTTTACTTGCTCCTCTCGAACTTCCTCAAGTTCAATCCTACTCCCACTGTCTCTTTTGGAGACAAACTCTCACACTATAAAAGTCGCATTCCTGGCAATGAACACCTTGTTTTCTGCCGGAATGTAGAAGTAGTAACCCTTAGTTTTCTTAGGGTAGCCTACAAATAAACACTTATCAGATTTGGAGGATAACTTATCAGTCATCTAACACTTCACGTAAGTGTTGCAACCCCAAATTCTGACAAACGACAACACGGGACGCTTCCCCATCCATATCTCATATGGCGTCGTTTCAGCCGACTTCGTTGGACTCCTGTTTAGAGATACACAGCGGTCTCTAAAGCATAGCCCAAAAGGGCCTCGGAAGATCTGTCTGACTCATCATCGACCGAACCATGTCTAACAATGTTCGGTTCCTCCGTTCAGACACGCCATTCCATTGTGGCGTTACAGGAGGAGTTAATTGTGATATAATACCACAATCAACCAGATAGTCAGTGAACTCTTGGCTCATATACTCGCCACCACGATCGGATCGAAGTGTCTTGATCGTCTTGCTAAGCTGATTCTGTACTTTGTTTCTGAAAGCCTTGAACATTTCAAGTGTTTTAGACTTATGCCTCATCAAATAGACATAACCGTATCGACTGAAATCATCAGTGAACGTAACGAAATACAGATAACCTCCTCTAGCTGGACAGCTCATTGGTCCGCATACATCACTATGTATCAGATCCAATAACTCTATCGCTCTCTGTCCTTTCCCCTTGAAAGGATGCTTTGTCATCTTGCCCATCACACAAGACTCGCAAGATTCAAGAGACTCAAAGTCAAATGAATCCATAAGACCTTCAGAATGAAGCTTCTGAATGCGTTTCTCGTTTATATGGCCTAGACGACAATGCCAGAGGAAGGTCGGGTTTAAGTCGTTCGGCTTAAACTGTTTAGTACTCACGTTATAGATGGATGACGTTGAATTCGAAGGCTGATCATTCAAGACGTATAAACCATTCACTAGATAACCATTACCATAGTATACATCGTCTCGATAAATCATCAAACTTGAGTTCTCAATAACAAATCGAAAACCATCCAAATCCAGACATGAAATAGAAATAATGTCTCTGCTAATCGCAGGCACATAGTAACAATTACTAAGTTCTAAAACAAGTCCAGAGGGCAGATGCAAATCATAAACGCCAACACACAGTGCAGCAACTCTTGCTCCATTTCCGACGCGTAGATCCGCTTCTCCCTTATCTAACATCCTACTTCTTCTTAGTCCCTGCACATTTCCACAAATGTGTGAGGCACTGCCGGTATCTAATACCCACGAAGATATAGTATAGATGTTAGCCTCTATAACGTGGATACATGAGGAAGAAGCTTCACCAAGCTTCTTGTCCTTCAGATTCTCCAAGTAAAGGTGACAATTACGCTTCCAGTGTCCAAACACTTCGCAGTAATTACAGTCACCCTTATCGGGCTTAGGCTTAGACGTAGAGGCAACTTTTGCCTTCTTCGCCGCTTTTTTCTTGGCTTTACCCCGCCACTTCTTGCTGCAGTTTTTCTCAACAACAATCACAGTCTTGGGCACCACAATATCCTGCTCGACCGATTTCAGCATCCCATGCAGTTCGGCTAAGTTCTTAGTCATCCCAGTCTTGGGCACCACAATATCCTGCTCGACCGATTTCAGCATCCCATGCAGTTCGGCTAAGTTCTTAGTCATCCCGTGCATATGGTACTGCATAACGAACTGGTTATAGTCATCGGGCAATGACATCAGGATCAAGTCTGCAACCAAGTCACCATCGAGCTTCACTCCCATACGCCCAAGTTCTTCAACATGAGCTCTCATGTTGAGGACGTGGGTGTTGACAGAGCTACCTCTCGGCATCTTCGTCTTCACCAGAGCTTTCAACGTCTTGTACTTTTCAGTACGCGCTAGCTCCTCAAACATGGTCTTGAGCTGATTGATCATATCAAA
>NW_010970520.1:8376-8877 GCF_000463585.1 Tarenaya hassleriana | reverse complement strand
TGCTTCCCAACATGAGACAGGAGATCTCATTGTCGTCAGTCTGATGCTTTAACCAAGCATCCCTGACGGCTCTCGTGGCATTGGCCGCAGGCTCTCGTGGTAGAGCCCCTTCCAGGACGTACGACTTCTTACCTTCCAAGACGTACGACTTCTTATCGTGCTTGAGGACAATTCTCAAGTTACGATACCAGTCCAAGAAGTTCATCCCAGTCAATTTATCCTTCTCAAGGATAGATCGCATTGTCAAACTCGGTACGCTACCGGTTGACGCCATGTCCTACAAAAAGAGACAAAACAAAATGAACAAAACAAAAATGCAGATTCTATCAATGATCTACTACCAGCAAGTCCATCATCAATCAATGTCAATATATCCATGATCTACTACCAGCTAGTCCATCACCAATCAATGACAACATGATGCATATACAAGCTATATTCCCATAAAGAAAAATAACCCTACAATAATTTTCTATATGGGACTAAGATCCGTATTTCACA
>NW_010970520.1:4834-8038 GCF_000463585.1 Tarenaya hassleriana | reverse complement strand
CGCTTAGCATTACATAAATAAGGGATTTTCGAAACCACACTTAGATCAAGCATCTACTTTCAAGCTATGAGAACCACCATTTCTCAATCTTGCCTCACCAAGATAATACGTCACACCCAGGTTTGGCATGACCCATGACACGTACGATCGAGGCCTTGACAAGTGCTTTACTCGTAGAGCTCCTAGATCTAACCGGTTTCTGTGCAACGATTGAACATAATCCGAATAGACTATACATTCGTTTATGTAATCCCAATCCCTAAGCTCCCACTCAATCAAGCATATCTAATATCTTGATCAAGCTATATGTTGGTTGTAATGCTCTACGATGATCCGTGATATGACATTTTGACTATGTATTGATTCATTGGTTTATGAACGCATTACTTTTCCCGTTATATGATTAGCATGTTTGTTATATATTACGGTAAATATCCTTGAATCATTGCAGATGATTCTAAACTACCTGGTCAGTTATCATTGTGGGAACAATGATGAATTAAGACCAGCATGATGTGTAATAGATGATTATGATCATATGCATTAGACGCAAATCACAATCATGGGTTCTCGTTTGGAACGAGTTACTGGATGACCCTTATGAGATTGTCACATGGACATGAGTCATGACTTGAATCCATACAGCGGTTCGTTCTTGGATCCTCAGACCTGAGATGTCTAGAGTATCTGATATGAGGAGTGACGTGTCTTGACTACTTCAAACGTCGTCTTTAACCGGATGATCATAACGGCGTTGCTCAGATACGTTCACGAATCATATGCAGATAGTAGACATGCAATACGGGACTTGTCACCTCCTACGCAGGAGAGATGTCGCTGGGCCCCTCGTGGAAATCGGACTGTGAAAATGCGTGGCCACGCTATAGATGAATGTACATCTATTTTATCAGTCGGTTTGCCTAGACGAGTAAGCGGTTGAACTTGAAGGGTGGCTCATACCATGCCCTTGTTCAACATACGACATCGTGAGACAAAGGATCAGAACTCGAACTATGGATGGCTTTGTTAGATCACCTCTAACTCTATTCTAATAGATGATCATAGGTATTGGATATGATCACAGTCATAGGTATTCGTTGGAGAATGGAATACTGGATTGACCCGCATGAGATTGTCACATGGATTAGCGTCATGACTTGAATCTCATATGGTGGTTCCATGATTGGATCCTAGACCTGAGATATCTACGGAATCCAACATGAGGAGTTGCGTGCTTTGAATACGTCAAACGTTCTACGTAACAGGAGAACTATAAAGGAGTGTATCAGGTACGGAACGAATCATGTACTGGATTGTAGATAGTCAAGATGAGATTTGTACCTCTCTAAAAGAGAGAGATATTGCTGGGACCCTCATGTGAGCGAGACTGTAGAAATGTGTGGCCGCACTATAGACGAACGTCGTCTATTTCAGACAGTCGAACTCAGTGAACGAGAAAGCAGTCGAATCAGATAAGGTGGCTTGTCCATGCCTTATGTTCGACATATGATATCACGATACAAAAGGATCATCAACCGGAATCATCTCTGGCGTTCGTAAAGATCACGAACAAACTCTATTCGAGATAGGTAGTCATAGTGTCTTGCTAGAGACCGCCTATGACTTGTATATCCGAAATAGAGATTTCGGGTTATACTGCTATGTCGAATGAGCCTACAGGGTCACACACGCAGGGAAGGACAAATGCACGAGAGAAAACGATGGAAAACCGAGTCAGACGGGTCGAGACCCGACGGTTTGGATGCGTGGTCCGTCCGTTCTGGGAAGCAGAACAGACGGTCCACGACAACACGCAGACCATCCGTTCTATGATGATAGAAAGGACGGTCCGCACTAAACGTAGACCGTCCGTTCTACTTACTGGAACGGACGGTCCACGTGCAATTCCGGACCGTCCGTTACAGGTTTCGGTTTTCCGAAAATTAAACCGAAATTAGGGTTAAACCACTTTATAAAAGGGAGATTAAAAACCCTAATAAAAAAAGAGAAAAAAAAGAGCCGACTTCAGAACACTCTTTGCAGATTTTTGGAGAGATCCAAGAGATTGAGAGTGTGATCAAAGTCCGTTTTTCTCGAAGAAGAGACTTTTTGGTGCCGACTTTCAGAGGTTTGAGAGAGTTTTTGGGTGAGATCAAAAGAGTTCGAAAACCGAAGAGTCTCGTTTTCTCGAAGCACATATCGAATAGAGATTCGAGTCCTAGCAGACAAGTTCCAAGCGTTGGAATCCATCCCGAGGTGTGGATACGTGTAGAGGGCGAGGTAATTTCCTGCCTTTCGTGATCAGACGTGTTCTTCGATTGATATAGGCCCCGGATCGATTGAGGTAAGCGTACTAACATTTCTACGATTCAATAACATCATGGTTCTAGGGTTCTATAAATTTTTGTTTTTCTTCCGCTGCGCAAACCCTAGAATCGATCTCTTAGGAATTAGGTTCCCTCATGAGATCCCAGGAAACCGAACAGTGGTATCAGAGTCTGGTTGCTCTGTTTTGATTTTGTAGAACCCGATCACGCACGTTTTAGGATTTGAATTGTTTGAATCCATGTTTGCTTTGAAATCTATGCATGTTTGATGATTGAATCTAGTGTATATTGCATGTTTCATGTTGCATAGAGTGCATGAGTTTGAATTTTCGGTGTACAGAAGAATTCGGATCAGTTTCGGGTCTGATCGGGGCTGAGAACGCGGGAAAACGTGATCTGATCACGTAGACCTACCCTAGACCGTCCGTTCTGGGTAAGCTAGAACGGATAGTCCAAGGGTGGCGGACTGAGGTAAGACCGAAAGGTCTGGAACGTCCGTTCTGGTCCTCAGACCGTCCGTTCTGCAAGCGTGGAACGTCCGTTCTGGCTTGTTTCGGCGTGGAACGTCCGTTCTGACTATTGTAGTCGAGACAGTCCGTTCTGCTACCCTAGACCGTCTGTTCTAGGTTTTCCGGAATGGACGGTCCAAGGGTAACGGACAATCCTTGGGTCGAACGGGAGAACACGGACTGCGAACCTGGACCGGACAGTCTGAGTGTCAGATCGTCCGTTCCAGCATCTGGAACGTCCGTTCCGTGATGCTTTGTGGACCGTCCGTTCTCATCTTGTGGACTGTCCGTTCTGACAATTCTCAAGGCCGGTCTGTCCGTTCCATACCTGGAACAGACGGTCCAAAGACCAGATTCCGAAAAATTTT
>NW_010970520.1:4280-4743 GCF_000463585.1 Tarenaya hassleriana | reverse complement strand
GATATGCTTGATTGAGTGGGAGCTCCGGGATTGGGATTAATAATCGAATGGATGGTCTATTCGGATTATGAACAATCGTTGCACAGAAACCAGTTAGATCTAGAAGCTCTATAAGTAAAGCACTTATCAAGGCCTCGATCGTACGTGTCATGGGTCATGCCAAAGTTGGGTTTGCCGTATTATCTTGGTGAGGCAAGATGGAGAAATGGTGGTTCTCATAGCTTGAAAGTAGATGCTTGATCTAGGTGCGGTTTCGAAAATCCCTTATTTATGTAATGCTAAGTGTGTACCTCCCATTACTAGAGTGCCTGTCAAGGCATCGATCGTCCGTAACACGGGTCATGCCAAAGCTGAGCGTGCCGGATTATCTTTGTGAGGCAGGGTAGCAAATCGTGGTTCCTACAGCTTCAATATGGTTTATCTTGGGTTAAGTTATCAAGTTTTGACTTGAAACTTAATGGTA
>NW_010970520.1:0-4171 GCF_000463585.1 Tarenaya hassleriana | reverse complement strand
ACATCTATGTTGTCATTGTTTGATGATGGACTAGCTGGTAGTAGATCATAGATATGTAGACACTGATTGATGATGGACTAGCTGGTAGTAGATCATTGATAGAATCTGCATGTAGATGAGTTTTCGTTCTGTTTTGTCTTTTTCTGTAGGACATAGCATTAACCGGCATTGTACCGAAGTTGACGATGCGATCTATCCTTATGAAGGATAAGACTCTAACCATGGCTTCTAGATCAATCATTGATGCTTATCGGAAGCATATGGATGATGATCCGGATAAGTCTAGCTTGACGTTTGGAAACGTGAGCTCGGAATTGCGTAAGCGATTAGAGGACATGGACGATTCTTTGATAGTTGATGAGTAGAATGCATCATTCCAAAAGGAAAGTTGAGAGCCACAGAAGGAGTAAATATGGTAATTGTTGGAAAGAGTTTCAACAAATGGAAGCGTTCCAAGAGCAAGGGCAAAAGGAAAGTGACAAGTGTTGTCATTGAACATAAGCCTAAGTCCAAAAAGGAAGAGAGTTATTTCTGTCATGCCGTTAGGCATTGGAACAGAAATTGTAGACTCTACCTGGAAGATCAGGAGAAGAAGAAGCTTAAAGAAGCTTCGACTACTGGTGTCTTCATTATAGAGACTAATTTGCTTACTTCTACGTCGTGGGTATTAGATACCGAAAGTGCCTCGCACATTTGTGGAAATGTGCAAGGACTGCGAAGAAGTAGACAACTGGAAAAAGGAGAAGTAGATCTCCGCGTTGGGAATGGAGCAAAGGTTGCTGCATTAGCCATCGAGACTTTCGATCTAACTTTACCTTCTAGGCCTTGTATTTGAGTTGCATGATTGTTATTTTGTTTCTACTATTAGCAAGAACATTATAACGATTTCATGCCTAGACTCGGACGGTTTCAGATTTGTTATTGAGAACAAACGTCTGTCCATTCATAGAGGTGATTTATTCTATGGTAAAGGTTACCAATTTAATAGCCTTTATGTTTTGGATGACGAACCGTCAAGATACAGGTCAATCTATAACGTTTGTACCAAACGGTTTAAGCCGAACGACTTAAACCCAACCTTCCTCTGGCATTGTCGTCTAGGCCATATAAACGAGAAGCGCATTCAGAAGCTTCATTCTGAAGGTCTTCTGGATTCATTTGACTTTGAGTCTCTTGAATCTTGCGATTCTTGTTTGATGGGCAAGATGACAAAACATCTTTTCAAAGGGAAAGGACAGAGAGCGACAGAGTTATTGGATCTAATACATAGTGATGTATGCGGACCAACGAGCTGTCCAGCAAGAGGAGGTTATATGTATTTCGTTACGTTCACTGATGATTTCAGTCGATACGGTTATGTCTATTTAATGAGACATAAGTCTGAAACACTTGAAATGTTCAAGGCTTTCAGAAACGAAGTACAGAACCAACTTGGCAAGACGATCAAGACACTTCGATCCGATCGTGGTGGCGAGTATATGAGCCAAGAGTTCACTGACTATCTGATTGATTGTGGTATTGTATCACAATTAACTCCTCCTGGAACGCCACAATGGAACGGCGTGTCAGAACGGAAGAACCGAACACTGTTAGACATGGTTCGGTCTATGATGAGTCAGACAGATCTTCCGAAGTCCTTCTGGGGCTATGCTTTAGAGAACGCTGCATACCTGTTGAACAGGAGTCCAACGAAGTCGGCTGAAACGATGCCATATGAGATATGGACGGGGAAGTGTCTTGTGTTGTCGTTTGTCAGAATTTGGGGTTGCGACGCTTATGTGAAGCGTCAGATGACTGATAAGTTATCCTCCAAATTTGACAAGTGTTTATTTGTAGGCTACCCTAAGGAAATAAAGGGTTACTACTTCTACATTCCGGCAGAGAACAAAGTGTTCATTGCCAGGAATGCGACTTTTATGGAGCGAGAGTACGTCTCCAAAAGAGTCAGTGGGAGTAGGATCTAACTTGAGAAAGTTCGAGAGCAGCAAATAGACGTTGAGCCAGTGAACAAGTTGAAGATGTTCAACCTCTTTCACTTCCGGTTGTGACTCAACCTTCGACGAGTGAACCTCGGAGATCAGGATTCGCCAAGAGCCTGTGAGATACGGATTTCTCGTGACTAGGAATGAGGAGCTCATGTTATTGGAACATGATGAGCCTACCACATACACAGAGGCTATGGCGAGTCCGGATTCCGAGAAATGGCGCGAGGCTATGAAGTCCGATATGCAATCCATGTCAGACAACCAAGTATGGACTCTGGTTGATGCATCTGAAGGGATAAAACCCATCGGATGCAAGTGGATCTTCAAGAAGAAGACAGACATGGATGGCAACGTGCACACGTATAAGGCACGACTTGTGGCGAAAGGATTCCGTCAGATTCATGGTATTGACTATGATGAGACCTTTTCGCCCGTAGTTATGCTGAAGTCCATCAGGATCCTACTTGCCATAGCTGCATATTATGACTATGAGATATGGCAGATGGATGTCAAGACCGCGTTCCTTAACGGGAACTTGACCGAGGATGTGTACATGACACAACCCGAAGGTTTTGTTGATCTAAGGAACACGAGGATGGTGTGCAAGCTTCAGAGGTCCATTTATGGACTGAAGCAGGCTTCGAGGAGCTGGAACCTTCGCTTTGATGAGACAATCAAAAGGTTTGGTTTCTCGCAAAACGAGGAAGAGCCATGTGTTTACAAGAAGGTCAGTGGGAGCACATTATTTTTTCTAGTGCTGTACGTGGATGACATTCTCCTCATAGGGAATGACGTTCCTACCTTGCAAGACATTAAGTCTTGGCTAGGAACACAGTTTTCTATGAAGGACCTAGGAGAAGCGGCCTATATTCTAGGCATCAAGATCTATAGAGATAGATCGAGGCGTCTTCTAGGATTGGGTCAGAGTACTTACATCGATAAGGTCTTGAAACGGTTCAAGATGCAAGATTCCAAGATTCCAAGAAAGGAACGTTACCGATGAGCAGTGGCACAGTTCTCTGCAAGAGTCAGTGTCCTACGATACCTGATGAGCGAGAACGCATGGATCGTATTCCATATGCTTCGGCAATTGGATCCATCATGTATGCCATGCTTTGTACTCGACCGGATGTGTCCTACGCGTTGAGCATTACGAGTAGATACCAGTCAGATCCAGGTGAGTCGCACTTGATCGCCGTCAAGAACATCCTGAAGTACTTGAGAAGGACTAAGGATGTATTCTTGGTATACGGTGGGTCGGAAGACGAGCTCGCTGTAAGAGGTTACACCGATGCTAGTTTCCAGTCAGACCCTGATGACTACAGATCGCAGTCTGGCTATGTTTTCTGTTTGAACGGAGGCGCTGTTAGCTGGAAGAGTTCCAAGAAAGCGACCGTTGCAGATTCTACTACAGAAGCTGAGTATATTGCAGCATCGGACGCAGCAAAGGAAACTGTTTGGATCAGAAAGTTTATTGGAGACTTGGGTGTCATTCCTAGTGCTGATAGCCCCATTGCTCTGTATTGTGACAACAATGGAACGATCGCACAAGCGAAAGAACCCAGATCCCATCAACGAGCCAAACACATACTCATACGATTTCACCTTATCAGGGAGATCATAGACAAAGGAGACGTACACATTTGTAGAGTGTCGACAGATGACAACATTGCTGATCCGTTGACGAAGCCTCTCCCTTCGTCAAAGCATGAGGGTCATGTTAGGGATATGGGCATTGGATGTTTAGCAGTTCATGATTAGAGCAAGTGGGAGATTGTTGGTTTAGTGCTCTATGATGTACTGATTACGAGCTTTGTTCAGATACATTCGATGTATTGATACTTTCTATGGTTTATATGAGAGTATTTGATTCATTACATGTTCTAGCATACTAGATCTGTTATGAAATCCGTGTATCATTATTAATGATACTAAACTCCCTAGTCTTGTGTCGTTATAGGAATAATGACATAACAAGACTAGTATGATGTGTGATTGATGATCATAGCGTTGATCATAGGTATTGGATACAATCACAGTCATAGGTATTCGTTGGAGAACGGAATACTTGATTGACCCGCATGAGATTGTCACATGGACTAGCGTCATGACTTGAATCTCATATGGCGGTTCCATGATTGGATCCTAAGACCTGAGATATCTAGGGAATCCAACATGAGGAGTTG
>NW_010970519.1:0-318 GCF_000463585.1 Tarenaya hassleriana | reverse complement strand
AAAAAAAATGAGAAGAAAAACAATCCAATTGAAAATAGACATGTATCCTAAATATGGTCACTATTAGGTTGTTTGTATAGTATGAAGTACTTGTATTTCAAGATAGAATTATTTAGTTATTTTGTTGTGCGTAGTCGAAGATTTTGTATTATCCAATTAGTTTAGAAATGTTTTATAGTTATGTAGAGATAAGAAATAGTTAATTATTTGATTTCTAGCATCGGTATAAATTGATTAAACATTTTCAAAAGTATTTAAGTTTTTAATGGACAACTTTCGATATCAGTTTATTAATCAGGTGACTGTACTAATGAATAC
>NW_010970518.1:0-318 GCF_000463585.1 Tarenaya hassleriana | reverse complement strand
AAGATTTGCTCCGGGTATCGAAAGATAACAATGCCCGAAACCATAAAAAGTAGGTCGAAGAGATAACAATGGCCGAAACCCTAAAAAGTAGTCTTGACCGAAGCAACCCCCTGCCAAATGCAGGTCCTGCGAAATATTTCCCAAGACCTGTGGGACGTGTCTTTTTTACAAAAGTGACCTGCATAACCTGCGGGAGTGCTTACCCAACGGTTTTGAAAATAACCTGCCGCAGGAAAATTTTGAACATTTTAAGGGTCAGCAATCAGATCACAGGGGCCCACTGCGACCCTCCGACCACTGCGACTGGTCGTATTACTC
>NW_010970517.1:0-318 GCF_000463585.1 Tarenaya hassleriana | reverse complement strand
CCTCGTGGCATACAACCGAAACGACTCCCGCTAAATAGCCGCCCCTATCTCTCCTCTCTTTTTACAGCCTCGTGGACGGACGAAAGAAGGAAAGTTACAGAACGGGGCAGTGAAGGCTCGCGAAGTAGACAGCAAGCAACAGCTTTTCAGCCCCCTCTCTATTATATTAGTATTAGTAAAGGGAAGGGGACTCTATCATGATCTTACGAATCTAAAGATCTCCAAATTGAAGAACGGACTCTTTTGCTCGCCCCTATCTCTAAGTGAGCGTAAGCACTTCACTCGCTAGGGGATGGGATTCATTCACTTGCATTCCTG
>NW_010970516.1:0-318 GCF_000463585.1 Tarenaya hassleriana | reverse complement strand
TGAGGACAAGGTACCCGAGAATCCTGATAACATTGTCCCTGAGGACAAGGTACCCGAGAATTATGCTGCATTTGCCCTCAAGGACCCTGCTAACATTGCCACTGAGGACCCTGCTGCAGTTGCCCCTGATAGCAAGGAAGCCCCTGAGGCGGCCCCCCTTGAGGCACCGGAACAGAAGATGTCGACCGATGAAGTTGTTCCTGTTTCCCAGCCTGCTCCTGCTCTTACTCTAGTGCCGACTAAAGTCGCTGGACCCTTGACACGTTCCAAAAGAACATTGTTCCAAGGGCCAGCTCTCAGAAGCCCGTTTGTCGAGCC
>NW_010970515.1:0-318 GCF_000463585.1 Tarenaya hassleriana | reverse complement strand
GGCCCAAGTCAAAGCCTGCAACACCCTAAGGGTCGTGGGAGGTCGAATCACGTCGAGAGGGATCGGGACGGGCTGGTAGATCGCACTCAAAATGGCTACTTCGCGAGCACGTGCTGGAAAACTTTGCACTGCCGGTCCGCCTGACCAAGCATTTGGTCCGCCGGACCGGATGACCAAATCAGAATTTTGGTCCGTTCAAGCTGGTTTCGGTCCGACTGAGCTTCTAGTCCGGCTGACCAAGTATGGTCAGCTCCGGGCCAGACTCCATTTTCTCCTCTCGCCCCGTTCCTTCGGTCCGACGTGGCACTTCCTCTCCGA
>NW_010970514.1:0-318 GCF_000463585.1 Tarenaya hassleriana | reverse complement strand
CACAAGATTGTCATTCATTATTTTATTATTTTTACATTCGAGCTTAATTTGCAAACTTACATAATTATAATATAATTTTTTAAATATTTTTTTAAAATATTATCATTTTAATATATAAAACTAACAAATTAGTGGTAATCTCTAATCAAATTATATATAACTGATAAATTTTATGAGTGTTTAATGAAATTTTAAAAAATAGTCAGTGATAAAGGTTATACGTAAACATCTTAATAAACCAATAAGAATTTAAAAAAATAGCCATGCAAACTATTTACGTATACCTTATAAAAAATAATCACTTAAATAATCATAACA
>NW_010970513.1:0-318 GCF_000463585.1 Tarenaya hassleriana | reverse complement strand
ATATATATATACACACGTGCGCGTGTTTCTTCGTCTCTCTCTATATGTATGTGTATATATATGTATATGATCATGTGTGTGTGACAATAGGAGAAACAGAAGAGATAATAATTAAAAGGAAGAAGAAAGGGAATTATAAAGATGGAATGCAGAAAACATAACCACGGAAGCGACCATGGAGTCTGCCCTTGTTGCTTACGTCATAAGCTCTCTCTCTTATCTTCCTCCTCCTGCCTCCGCAGATCATCTCCACCGTCGTCGCCTTCCTCCTCCTCCTCGGCCTCGCCGGCGGCGACGAGATCACGTGCCGGCGGCGAC
>NW_010970512.1:0-318 GCF_000463585.1 Tarenaya hassleriana | reverse complement strand
TTTTTTGTTTTGAAAATTTTTCAAATACTTATCGGTTCGGGTCTTGATTTGGATATTATAAATAAAAGGTCAAAAGTGTCGAGTCCTGTTAGAATCTGGATGTATCGTTTTATTTGAAATTCCAACTCTTTAATCGATGGTTTATGAGACGATAAATGTGTAAGTTAACTCATTCATCATATAAACGAGGACGAACGTTGAATGATCATATAAAATAAATTTGGATGATAAGAAAAAACCTAATTAAATGAGACTTTAATTCATATATATTTAAATTAGAAATGAATTGATTTCATATGAGTTATTGAACCAATATTA
>NW_010970511.1:0-318 GCF_000463585.1 Tarenaya hassleriana | reverse complement strand
TTTAGGAAATTATTTCCTATAATTATATCTAATCCAGAATCATGCTGATATATTGTTTTTGCTGGGAATATCTTAGTCTCAATAATTATTGATACGTGTTGAGCCACATACCATATTTCATGAGCTGATTTATCAGCTACAACTATTCGTAATGGTTTTTCTAATCTCTTCCATTTTTTGATGATATTTCTTTTAGCAAAACATAGCGTTGCTCCGGTGTCTATGTATGCTAATAGTTTTTTCTTTTCAATAGTTACTTGTATAAATGTTGCATTAGGGTTTCCTGATTTTAGTATTTTTCTATTCATTTTCTGAATC
>NW_010970510.1:0-318 GCF_000463585.1 Tarenaya hassleriana | reverse complement strand
AATATGAATCAAGTGATAATTAACCTAGACTCAACAAATACCGCAAGTGTACGGATCGTATATAGTCGCTAGGGTCGAACACAGGGACAAAAGTAGACAAAGAATTCAAATCTAATCCAAGTCAAGATCCAACGAAAATAATGGGAGTGTAGTGAACAAAGCAAATAACGAAAAACGACTCTAAACAATCAATGATGAGTATTGCAGGCTTCGGGATTGCTTTACATGCAAGAATCTTTCAAAGGATGCAAACTTAATGGTTTATCTATCCAATTCAGGGAATTCAAGCTCTAAGATAGAGATCAACTCTTCCAAGTC
>NW_010970509.1:11013-11940 GCF_000463585.1 Tarenaya hassleriana | reverse complement strand
CAACAAACTTCCTGATCCAAACAGCTTCCTTTGTTGCGTCCGACGCTGCAATGTACTCAGCCTCTGTAGTAGAATCTGCAACGGTCGCCTGCTTGGAACTCTTCCAGCTAACAGCGCCTCCGTTTAAGCAGAAAACATAGCCAGACTACGATCTGTAGTCATCCGGGTCTGATTGAAAACTAGCATCGGTGTAACCTCTTACAGCGAGCTCGTCTTCCGACCCACCGTATACCAAGAACACATCCTTAGTCCTTCTCAAGTACTTCAGGATGTTCTTGACGGCGATCCAGTGCGACTCACCTGGATCTGACTGGTATCTACTCGTAATGCTCAACGCGTAGGATACATCCGGTCGAGTACAAAGCATGGCATACATGATGGATCCAATTGCCGAAGCATATGGAATACGATCCATGCGTTCTCGCTCATCAGGTGTCATAGGACACTGACTCTTGCAGAGAACTGTGCCACTGCTCATCGGTAAGGTTCCTTTCTTGGAATCTTGCATCTTGAACCGTTTCAAGACCTTATCGATGTAAGTACTCTGACACAATCCTAGAAGACGCCTCGATCTATCCCTATAGATCTTTATGCCTAGAATATAGGCCGCTTCTCCGAGGTCCTTCATAGAAAACTGCGTTCCTAGCCAAGACTTAACGTCTTGCAAGGTAGGAACGTCATTCCCTATAAGGAGAATGTCATCCACATACAGCACCAGAAAAACTACTGTGCTCCCACTAACCTTCTTGTTGGAGAACGGAATACTGGACTGACCCGCATGAGATTGTCACATGGACTAGCGTCATGACTTGAATCTCATGTGACGGTTCCATGATTGGATCCTAAGACCTGAGATATCTACGGAATCCAACATGAGGAGTTGCGTACTTTGATTACGTCAAACGTCCTGCGTAACAGGAGGACTAT
>NW_010970509.1:10664-10997 GCF_000463585.1 Tarenaya hassleriana | reverse complement strand
TGGAACCGTCATATGAGATTCAAGTCATGACGCTAGTCCATGTGACAATCTCATGTGGGTCAATCTAGTATTCCGTTCTCCAACGAATACCTATGATTGTGATCGTATCCAATACTTATGATCATCTAATATGATCATCAATCACACATCATACTAGTCTTGTTATATCATCATTCCCATAATGACACAAGACTAGGGAGTTAAGTATCATTCATAATGATACATGGATTTCATAACAGATCTAGCATGCAAGAACATGTAATAAATAAAATACTCTCATAAAACCACATAGAAAGTATCAATACATCGAATGTATCTGAACAAAGCTCATAA
>NW_010970509.1:4748-5092 GCF_000463585.1 Tarenaya hassleriana | reverse complement strand
ATCACGAAAGGCAGGAAGATTACCTCGCCCTCTACACGTATCCACACCTCGGGATGTATTCCAACGGTTGGAACTTGTCTGCTAGGACTCGAATCTCTATTCGATTTTTGTGCTTCGAGAAAGCGGACTTCGATCAACCTCTCAAAACCTTGGATCTCACCCAAGTTCTGCTAGAAGTCTATAGTCCGAAATCTCTATTCCGGATATACAAGTCATAGGCGGTCTCTAGCAAGACACTATGACTACCTATCTCGAATAGAGTTTGGTCGTGATCATACGAACGCCAGTGATGATTCCGGTTGATGATCCTTTTGTATCGCGATATCATATGTCGAATATAAGGC
>NW_010970509.1:0-3305 GCF_000463585.1 Tarenaya hassleriana | reverse complement strand
ACTCTTGGCTCATATACTTGCCACCACGATCGGATCGAAGTGTCTTGATCGTCTTGCCAAGCTGGTTCTGTACTTCGTTTCTGAAAGCCTTGAACATTTCAAGTGTTTCAGACTTATGTCTCATCAAATAGACATAACCGTATCGACTGAAATCATCAGTGAACGTAACGAAATACAGATAACCTCCTCTAGCTGGACAGCTCATTGGTCCGCATACATCACTATGTATTAGGTCCAATAACTCTGTCGCTCTCTGTCCTTTCCCTTTGGAAGGATGCTTCGTCATCTTGCCCATCAAACAAGACTCAAAGGATAAGAAGCTTGGTGAAGCTTCTGCCTCAGGTATTCATGTTATAGAAGCTAACATCTGTACTATATCTTCGTGGGTATTGGATACCGGAAGTGCCTCACACATTTGTGGAAATGTGCAGGGACTAAGAAGAAGTAGGATGCTAGCTAAGGGAGAAGCGGATCTACGCGTCGGAAATGGAGCAAGAGTTGCTGCATTGTGTGTTGGCGTTTACGATTTGCATCTTCCTTCTGGACTTGTTTTAGAGCTTAGTAATTGTTACTATGTTCCTGCGATTAGCAGAAACATTATTTCTATTTCTTGTCTGGATTTGGATGGTTTTCGATTTGTGATTGAGAACTCGAGTTTGATGATTTATCGAGACGATATTTACTATGGTAATGGTTATCTAGTTAATGGTTTATATGTCTCCATTTCCGACGCGTAGATCCGCTTCTCCGTTAGCTAGCATCCTACTTCTTCTTAGTCCCTGCACATTTCCACAAATGTGTGAGGCACTTCCGGTATCTAATACCCACGAAGATATAGTACAGATGTTAGCTTCTATAACATGAATACCTGAGGCAGAAGCTTCACCAAGCTTCTTATCCTTCAGATCTTCCAAGTAAAGGTGACAATTACGCTTCCAGTGTCTAGACACTCCGCAGTAATGACAGTCACCCTTATCGGGCTTTGGCTTGGGCGTAGAGGCAACTTTTGCCTTTTTCGCCGCCTTCTTTTTGGCTTTACCCCGCCGCTTCTTGCTGGAGTTTTTCTCAACAGCAAGCACAGTCTTGGGCACCACAATATCCTGCTCGGCCGATTTCAGCATCCCATGCAGTTCGGCTAAGCTCTTGGTCATCCCGTGCATATGGTATTGCATTACGAACTGGTTATAGTCCTCGGGTAATGACATCAGGATCAAGTCTGCAACCAAGTCACCATCGAGGTTCACTCCCATACGCTCAAGTTCTTCAACATGAGCTCTCATGTTGAGGACGTGGGTGTTGACAGAACTGCCTCTCGGCATATCCGTCTTCACTAGAGCTTTTAGCGTCTTGTACTTTTCAGTACGCGCTAGCTCCTGAAACATGGTCTTGAGTTGTTCGATCATATCAAACACGTTCTTCCCCTCAAACTGCTTTTGCAGATTCGGGGCCATGCTTCCCAACATGAGACAGGAGATCTCATTGTCGTCAGACTGATGCTTCAACCAAGCATCCTTGACGGCTCTCGAGGCATTGGCCGCAGGCTCTGGTGGTAGAGCCCCTTCCAGGACGTATGACTTCTTATCGTGCTTGAGAACTATTCTCAAGTTACGATACCAGTCTAAGAAATTTGTCCCGGTCAATTTATCCTTCTCAAGGATAGATCGCATCGTCAAACTCGGTACGCTACCGGTTGACGCCATGTCCTACAAAAGAGACAAAAACATAACGAACAAAACAAATGCAGATTCTATTAATGATCTACTACCAGTTAGTCCATCATCAATCAGTGTCAATCTATCTATGATCCATTACCAGCTAGTCCATCATCAAACAATGACAACACAGATGCAAAGATGAGCTGTATTCCCATAAAGAAAAATAACTCTACAATAAATTTCTATATGGGACTAAGATCCGTATTTCACATAATAACAAGTTGTTACACCTATCCTTATGCTATTTAGGTAGACATCTAATGTCAATCACATCCAATGTGATTCTTAGATCTTTTATGAGACTTATGATATCAAATATCACTTCATACTCGTCTCATCTGTACCATTAAGTTTCAAGTCAAAACTTGACAACTTAACCCAAGATAAACCATATTCAAGCTGTAGGAACCACGATTTCCTACCCTGCCTCACAAAGATAATCCGGCACGCTCAGCTTTGGCATGACCCGTGTTACGGATGATCGATGCCTTGACAGGCGCTCTAGTAATGGGAGGTACACACTTAGCATTACATTAATAAGGGTTTTTCGAAACCGCACCTAGATCAAGCATCTACTTTCAAGCTATGAGAACCACCATTTCTCCATCTTGCCTCACCAAGATAATACGGCACACCCAGCTTTGGCATGGCCCATGACACGTACGATCGAGGCCTTGACAAGTGCTTTACTTATAGAGCTTCTAGATCTAATCGGTTTCTGTGCAACGATTGTTCATAATCCGAATAGACCATCCATTCGATTATGTGATCCCAATCCCCGGAGCTCCCACTAAATCAAGCATATCTAATATCTCGATTAAATCACATGCATTCATTCACTATGGACCATCCATAAGAATAAATCATGTCTATTTGAGTTACAGTTGATCAGATTATGCAACGATTGCGTAATCGGACCTCGAAAACGGAAATTTTCAGAATCTGGACCTCGGACCGTCCGTTCCAGGTTGTGGAACGGACATACCAGCCTTGGAGAACAGACGGAACGGACGGTCTACGACAGTAGAACGGACGGTCCGCTCTTTGTCATGGAACGGACGGTCTGTGCGACAGGACGAACGGTCCGTACTCCGCAGAACGACCGGTCCAGTCACAGAACGGGACGGTTTTGCCTCATCAGCTGGAACGGACGTTCTGACACTTAGACCGTCCGGTCCAGACCTGAAAATCGAGGTTTAACCTTCCGTTCCGTAGCTTCAGTCCGCCACCCCGGACCGTCCGGTCTGGCTAACCCAGAACGGACGGTCTAGGGGTCATGAACGTGATCAGATCACGTTCTACCGTGTTCTCGGCCCCGATCAGACCCGAAACTGATCCGAATTCTCCTGTGAACCCAAAATTCGAACTCCTGCACTCTATGCAACATGAAACATGCAATCTACACTAGATTCAATCATCAAACATGCATAGAAATCAAAGCAAACATGGATTCAAACAATTCAAATCCTAAAACATGCGTGATCGGGTTCTACGAAATCAAAACAGAGCAACCAGGCTCTGATACCACTGTTGGGATTCCTGGGATCTCATGAGCGAATCTAATTCCTAAGAGATCGATTCTAGGGTTTG
>NW_010970508.1:0-318 GCF_000463585.1 Tarenaya hassleriana | reverse complement strand
TTCTATAATGGGTTAATGGATAGTTTATATTACAGTTTTTTTTTATCAAGAATGTTTCTTGATTCATGTTCATTTGTTTTAATTTTTTTTCTACTAAATGTTTTACATATCTTTAATATATCCAGTTACTACCAAATACCACTACGCCTTAGTTGTTCGTTATTGTTTTTTATAGAATAGCAATCAACGTATTTATAATAAAGTGCCATTTCTTTTTTGTATGTAATAAAGAATTTTTTATGATTTAATCATAATAGCTTATAATAAATCAACATTGTGAAACGTAAAATCATGAAACATAAAATTATTTATTTCTTA
>NW_010970507.1:0-318 GCF_000463585.1 Tarenaya hassleriana | reverse complement strand
AACTTCCACTTTACAACTTCAATAAAACCGCATCAACCACTCTTGAATCATATTTCTAACACTCCTCCTTGATTCAAGAGTTCTTCAAAAACGTCACAAGCCTCCGTCATCGATCAGACTTCGGCGCATATTTCTTCCTTCATAACAATGTCTTTTCTCCCGAGTGCAAAATTGCCCCATCTCGAGATCTCAAATGCTTTTTCCGAGTGCACATTTGCCCCTTCTCGGATACGCGACCCACAAACAACTTACAAACAACAATCTTCGACGTCCCGGAATTTTCGCTTTCGTTGTCGCGACTCTCCTCCGGTTTATCTT
>NW_010970506.1:0-318 GCF_000463585.1 Tarenaya hassleriana | reverse complement strand
CTGTGGAATATGGTCTCTCGTTGTGCGGTTTCTTCCGGATTTGTCATGGCGCTTAAAACGCATCTCGTGACCAATAACTCACCACTACCCGAGTATTCGATATCTTCTTGTACTTTCTCAACTTCATCCTCGTCCATTGATTCTGTTAGTGCAATTATTTGCACATGTGTTGTTTTGGTAGTTAAGTGGATAATGCAGGTTTAGGAGAGAAATCCGGCGAGATACAACTCGAAATATTTTGAGGTAAATCTGGAGATTTGGAGTAAAAGTCAAAGACAGATTGAGATGGACTCAATGACAACCACTTGGAGAGATTTT
>NW_010970505.1:0-318 GCF_000463585.1 Tarenaya hassleriana | reverse complement strand
AAAAAAACATGTTTGAACGCACTCTAAACGTGTTTGGATGCACTCTAAGTATGTTTCGATATACTCTAAACATGTTTCGAAGCACTCTTAAAATATTTCGATACTCTCTAAATATGTTTAGATGCATTCTTAGTATGTATTGAGGCACTTTAAACACTTTTATTCGACGCAAATATATACATACGAGTGCATATACATACGATTGTTTGTGATCATGGTATACATTATATACATTATATACATATACCCATATGTACGGGGTATAGGATCCATATTACAGTTGTCTCCATCGATTATAAACATAGATTATGCATCTGG
>NW_010970504.1:0-318 GCF_000463585.1 Tarenaya hassleriana | reverse complement strand
CACATATGGGATGGACGTGTATGGACGGGATCGAACGGACGAGAAAAATCGGATTTTTCTTGGTTTTGAGGTCTGGTCCGGAGCTGACCAAGTGTTGGTCATCCGGACCAGACACACTTGGGCGACACGGAGAAATTCTCCGAAATATACTGTCTGGTCCGGAGCTGACCAGAATTGGTCAGCCGGACCAGCACAGTCAGACGGAGCAGGACGAGCTGGGTCGGAGTTCGGCTGGTCCGGCGGACCGAAATATTGGTCCGCCGGACCGGGAAGTCAGGCGGACTGAATATGTTGGTCCGGACCTCGGCTGGGCCGGCG
>NW_010970503.1:0-319 GCF_000463585.1 Tarenaya hassleriana | reverse complement strand
ATCCGGTTGACAAAATGTGTGCCGCCATCGCTAATCACAACACGAGGAACACCAAAACGTGAAAAAATAATCTGTCTAAATAACCTAACCACAGTCTTAGCATCATTCCTCGTGCTAGCCAAAACCTCTACCCACTTAGTCACATAATCAACCGCAACTAAGATATAGACATTCCTACAAGATGATGGAAAAGGTCCCATAAAGTCTATGCCCCAGACATCAAAAGGTTCCACTTCTAGAATATAATTTTGAGGCGTCTCATTGATCACTTGCGTGACGAGCTTTAAATTTATACCCGACACACAACTAATCCGCAAGT
>NW_010970502.1:655-4118 GCF_000463585.1 Tarenaya hassleriana | reverse complement strand
AAAGCTTCAAAGAAAGGCAAGTTAATTCCTTTGAAGAGAATGTTTTATATGCCTATAACAGATCGTTTGAAAAGGTTATATCAATCCGAAAAGACAGCATCATTTATGCGATGGCATGGCGAGAATTCGACGGCTGATGGAGAAATGCATCACCCATCTGATGGTTTAGCATGGAAACACTTTCAACAGGTATTTCCTGATTTTGCAAGTGAGACTAGAAACGTATATCTAGCATTATGCATGGATGGATTTAATCCATTTGGGATGTCTGGTCCAAATTATTCTCTATGGCCGGTGATTTTAACACCGTACAATTTACCTCCGGACATGTGTATGAATAGAGAATTTTTATTTCTCTCAATATTAGTTCCGGGACCTAAACATTATAGGAGGAGTTTGGATATTTTGCTTCAACCGTTGATAGAAGAGTTGAAAGACCTTTGGAGTATTGGGGTTGAGGCATATGTCGTGTCAATAAAGCAAAATTTTTTGCTTCGTGCCGTACTGATGTGGACAATTAGTGATTTTCCAGCATACTCGATGTTGTCTGGTTGGACAACGCATGGTCGGCTAGCTTGTCCGTACTGTATGGATGAGACCGACGCATTTTGGTTGCCGAACGGGAGAAAAACGAGTTGGTTTGATTGTCATCGTCGTTTCTTACCAAGGAATCATGCATTGCGCTGAAACAAGAAGAATTTTCGTAAGAATCGCGTGGTAAGTGATTCTAGTCCGCTTGAACTGATGGGAGATGAAATATTATTCGAACGGATTGAAGATTGTGTGAGATCATATGGGTTAGGGGTTACTGCAGAAGTCGGTGGAAATGGTCATTTGTCGATTCAAGGATATGGCGAATATCATAATTGGCACAAAAAAAGTATATTTTGGGAATTGCCATATTGGAGACATCACAAGTTGCGACACAATCTTGATGTCATGCATATCGAGAAGAACTTTTTCGATAACATCATAAACACGGTGTTGAATGTACCTCAAAAGTCGAAGGACAATCCAAACTCAAGGAAGGATATAAAATCAATTTGTTTGAGGAAGGAGTTGGAACTTACAGAAGATGGGAAGGCACCGGTTGCAGTTTTTCGTGTATTTGGAGAAGCGCAGAAAAAAAATTTTCAGTGGTTGAAGGATGATGTGAAATTCCCCGATGGTTACTCTTCAAATCTGGCGCGATGTGTTGATATTGCAGGGAATAAATTAACGGGTATGAAAAGTCATGATTGTCATGTCTTTTTTTTTTAGGTGGATGTACCCGTTTGAAAGATTTATGTACCATTTGAAGAAAAAGGCAAAACAAAAAGCCTTTGTTGAAGGATCAATTGCTGAACAGTATATCAATGAGGAAATATCATTCTTTACCTCATATTATTTTGAAGATAATGTGGCAACAAAAAGCAGAAGTATAAGAAAATCATCCCATTGCGATGATGGCCCTGGTTATCCGACGAATGCAAATATTCCCCATATATTTGACAGAAAAGGAAGATGTGGTGGTAAGGCCAGCGATGCCTACTTATCTGAAAAAGACTATCATGTGGTACATACTTTTGTATTGTTGAATTGCGAAGAAGTACTACCTTTTGAAAGGTTCGTTTATACATTTAATTATTTATGGCGTACAATTTTTTGATATTAATTCATTTACAAGTTTTTTTCATTTTATTTTGCAGGATTTTTGATGAACAAGTATACAACATGTATGGTGACGTAAATGACGAGGAATTTACCAAAATTAAAGAAAAAGGGTTTGCTACGTGGTTAAAAGAATATGTAAGAATTTTTCATCAAATTTCTTTTTTATACCCATTTTTAAGATCGATCAAGTATTTATTGATATTTAAACAACCTATTTTTTCTTTGTTT
Organism: Tarenaya hassleriana; assembly: GCF_000463585.1. Lineage (NCBI taxonomy): Eukaryota > Viridiplantae > Streptophyta > Magnoliopsida > Brassicales > Cleomaceae > Tarenaya > Tarenaya hassleriana. The sequence goes on along the minus strand of NW_010970502.1, from coordinate 2,237 downwards.
TGCAGATTCGAACGTCACCAGAAGATCATCCATTGTGGTTGCATGAGCTAATTCAAGGGCCCATTTGTCGTGTTACATGTTGGCCTATATTTTTTTACCAGAGGCTACGTTTTCCACACACATGAACACGGACAACATCGTTCGACACATAATTTTGGTGTTTCTGTGAAAGGGTCAGAGTACTGTGCATCTGATAACGAACCCGATTTTTACGGACTACTGCAGCAGATTTTTGAACTCCAATATGCAGGTCATTTTGGACTCAAAGTGATGATGTTCAGGTGATTGGTTTGATCCTACACCCATGCGAGGGATCAGAGTCAACAAAACAGGTGTTTTTGACAAATGTTACACACGTCGATACGGAAAATATGATCCTTTTACATTGGCTTCTCAAGCAGATCAAGTGTGTTACATCCCTTATCCGAAGAAAATTACAAGAAGGTCAGACATTGATTGGCGAGCTGTCGTGAAGATTAACCCCAGGGGAACTATTATTCAAGAAGAAAATGATGAACAAATCCCGCTTCAAGATGTCGATCAAGGCCTTCTTCAAATTGAAGACACGATTGAGGTTGGAAAGTTAATAGCCGAAGAAGGAATAGTTGAAGAACCTGCAGACAATAATGACGAAGAGCAGGACAATACCGATGAGTCGGACGAAAAAACAACAGGAACTTCTGAATATGGTTCGTTTGATTAATAATAACTTTTTTATGTATAAAATACCGATTTGTATTACAAATATTGTACTAGAAATCAAAATATTAATTATCGTAAATTTTTGCATTTTATTTTTTTTAATTATTACATTATTTTGCGACCGAAGATATGTGTCGCAACATTGTAGCAAAATGTCGGCAATAATCTGCGTCCCGCTTTTTTTTTCGTTGCGACACATTGCGACAGAATTAATCTGTCGCAATGTCCACGTGTCTCCCACTTTAATGACAAAGCGACAGATTGCGACAGAATAAATCTGTCGCAATGTTCTTAAAAACATCGCGAATCGTCTTCTTCCTCAGACACTTAGCCATTTCGAAACTTACCTCTGAAATTGCCGCCGCTCCTTCGTTGCCGCTCCTTCGCCGCCGCCAGGTAAGTTTCCGAACTCTTCTTCCCCTTTCCGATCGGTTTAGTGTATAGGTTCGTTGTTTTTTTTGCTTTCGAATCGAATTTGGTTCGGTTTGTGGTTTAGGTTCGCCGCCGCTCCTTCCCCTTGCCGCATCACCGCGCCGGTCATTTGCCGTCACCGAGGTAAAATTCCAAATTTTAATAAAAAAGTTTCCAAATGTTTCGATTTTTAGGTGTTTTTGGTTGGGATTTAAGTTTGTGGTCGAAATTTTTTGAGGGTTTAGAGTTAATTTTCGGGTTTAGGGATTAATTTTAGCTTTTAGGATTAATTTTTGATTTTAGGGTTAATTTAGAGTTTAGGGTTTATTTAGTGTTTTGGGTTTAATTTGGGGTTTATTTAGGTTTAGGGTTATGTTTAGTGTTTAGGGTTTAATTTGGGGTTTTTGATTTTATGGTTTTTTATTTTAGGGTTTTTTTAGGGTTTAGGGTTAATTTAGGGTTTAGGGTT
>NW_010970502.1:0-452 GCF_000463585.1 Tarenaya hassleriana | reverse complement strand
ATTTTAGGGTTTAGGGTTTATTTAGGGTTTTAGATAGCTTTTTTAGTATTTAGGGTTTAGGGTTAGGGTTTACTGCTAGTTCACGGGTTTTCATGTTTTTGTTTTGTTATATGTAACTTGTAGATGAGTCACTCCCATTCTAGTGGTCGTAGTGGTAGCGGGGTACGATCCCGAGGACGTGGGATCGGATCATCTAGATCACCATCTGTCCATCGGGATCAGATGGTAGTCGATTCTCCTCGACTTGATGTCCCTTTCACGGGTGCGGCTTCCCCCCAATCCGTGAATGAAGGTGCATCTAGTCATGGTGCATCGCCATCGCCGTCGTTGCAGGAGATTCTAGCGTCTGCAGAACGTCGTCTCCGACCTCGTCTAGATCCGGATCGCTCCTCCGATTCTATTTGGTAGGTATTTTTATGCATATAATATATATTTATTTTAATTTCTTTTAA
>NW_010970500.1:877-1453 GCF_000463585.1 Tarenaya hassleriana | reverse complement strand
ACCCTCATGGAGCAATAGAGCTATATGGCTATGGAGGGGACACATTCAAGACCAACGCACAAAGGTTTGTAAATCTTCAGCCTCTGTGCGTTGGTCTTGAATGTGTCTCCTCCATAGCCATGTAGCTCTATTGCTCCGTGAGGGTAGACGTGCTTAACCGTGAAAGGTCCTGACCAACGCGATCTCAACTTGCCTGGAAAAAGTTTGAGCCTTGAGTTAAAGAGAAGTACCTGATCGCCCTCTCTGAACTCTCTCTGCAAAATCCGACGATCGTGCCATCTCTTTGTTCTCTCCTTGTAAATCCGGGCATTCTCATAGGCGTCCAACCGAATCTCATCGAGTTGGTGAAGCTGCAAAACTCGCTTCTCCGCAGCGGATTTATCTCTTCCTGAGTTTTGATTTTGGAAGGTGAACACTATCGAGCAACCGAGACGACGCACAATGTGGAATCATTCGCAAGTGGAATGCGGGGAGGCATCCTTCATCCTTGGACACAAGGTCATACACTCACTTTTCCCTCCTATTTCCCTTAGCTCCAAATTTCCTATTCCACATATCCACCCCTTTGGATTTGTG
>NW_010970500.1:0-855 GCF_000463585.1 Tarenaya hassleriana | reverse complement strand
AGTCTGGGGGGGGGGCGCATCTAACATCGCTTCAAGTCCCTTTTAGAGTGCATTCATACATTCACTTGCATACAAAAAAAAATGATTTCTCACTATAGATGCATTCCACACTTGCATTTCTTGCACTTGTACATATAGACACCACCTAGTCTTGCATTGCATTGGTTACATATAGGTCTAGAACATGTAGAAGCATACGCATTGCATAAACCGTTTTGAGTTGAGATTGGTCAATGATGAGATGATGGTGATAGCTGCTTAGAGATTTGCTTAGCGATTTGGACCTAGACCTCTAGGTGTTCGAGTAGATTGTCGATGATAGGTGAATAGCGAACTCTCTCTTTGATGCTTGCGATTCTAGGTTGTGGGGTATATTGTTGTCTTTAGGTATGCCAAAGAGTAGGACCGACCGAACCCAGGTTAAATATCTCCCAAAAGCCATTCCCGAAGCTTCTCCCATAGGATAGATAGTCTCTTGGAAAGAATGTCGTAGGAATAAGCGAAGAAAGTATATACATCCCAACACTCCGCTGTCACTATATCGTTAATGAAAATCATTCAATGACATGAGTGCGTCGATATTCGACGGTTCGGGTCTAAGTTGTGGGACAAGTGTTATCCTGATCATTAGAGAAAAGTAAAAGCGGAGACACTTGTCAACTTCAACGTCCTAGGAACTCGGGATATTACTTCTCCTAGCACTTTCTTGAAAAGAAAAGAAAAGAAAAGAAAAGAAAAGAAAAGAAAAGAAAAGAAAAGAAAAGAAAAGAAAAGAAAAGAAAAGAAAAAAAAATAAAAAATAAAAATAATGCGACAAAATAAATGAAGAGACAACATATCTTAGAGGAGAAAACG
>NW_010970499.1:0-260 GCF_000463585.1 Tarenaya hassleriana | reverse complement strand
GAGAACGCGAAGATCTACAAGGAGAGAACGAAGAAATGGCACGATCGACACATTATTCAGCGATCATTCCACTCAGGTGATCTTGTCCTTCTCTTTAACTCTCGATTGCGATTATTTCTAGGAAAGCTGAAGTCCAAGTGGTCCGGCCCATTCAAGATCCATCGAGTTTTCGACCACGGAGCGGTGGAACTATACGACCGCAAGGGTAGCACGTTCAAGGTAAATGCGCAGCGTCTGAAGCTGTATAACCCGACTGATCC
>NW_010970498.1:0-319 GCF_000463585.1 Tarenaya hassleriana | reverse complement strand
TTTCTACAAGAGTTAAGGATTTAGGAATGATAAATAATGATTGGGTAGCAATCAGAGTCGAAATCGGATCAAAATTGGGTCAAAAATGGCGGAAATCAGGTTAGATCTCGCGGAGAAGACGAAGTTCAGGACCCAGACCGATCGGTCTAGGCCTAGACTAAACGGTCTGGGCCAACATCTCGCGAACGGTCTGAGGTCGAGGTAGACCGATCGGTCTACACACATAGACCGATTGGTCTAGACGAAAATCAAACGGTCTGAGTTCAATGTAGACCGATCGGTCTACACACATAAACCGATCGGTCTAGACAAAAAAAAT
>NW_010970497.1:0-319 GCF_000463585.1 Tarenaya hassleriana | reverse complement strand
ATCCGGTTCCTATTTACTTTTCTGTTATTGTTCTTCTTTTTATATCCCAGATTTCTAACATATGTCAAGGTTTGGAGCTCAGGACATTACTCAAAGTTGTATGTTTTTGACAAGTGTGTGCTTGAGCTGACCAAAGATGGGGACTTGAGGCTAAAGGGTCGCAAGAAACATGTGGGATGGCGAACTGGAACCGCTGGACAAGGCGTGGAGGTAAACCATAACTATTACTCTGTTCCTGCAAAAAACAAAACCCACAGTTGCTTGAATCAGTGAGTGAAAGACCCGTAATCGTATTGTAAATGCAGAAGCTGCAGCTACT
>NW_010970496.1:0-319 GCF_000463585.1 Tarenaya hassleriana | reverse complement strand
CGTAGACCGATCGGTCCAGAGGTAACGTGCAAATGTTGCTCGGTCCAGAAAATATTCCAGATCGATCGGTCCAGACCTGGTCCGATCGGTCCAGACGTCAGGATTTCCTTAACTCACTCAAATTAGGGTTTTAAAGGTAAGGAACTTTGGGAAATGCCTCCTAACATTGGAAGTCGACTTTCAGACTCTTTTGAGAGGTTTTGAGAGAGAAAAACCTATGAGATTAATCCCTGAAATCCTTGCGCAAAGAAGAAAGCATTCTTCAGTCCTAGCAGACGAGTTCCAACCGTTGGAATCCTTTCTGCCGTGTGGATACGTG
>NW_010970495.1:0-319 GCF_000463585.1 Tarenaya hassleriana | reverse complement strand
CTGTTAATTTGTTGCTCCATCGATAGAAAACTACTCTAGAGACATTTCGGACCACAAACCTAAATAGAAATCGCAGATTGCATCATTTGGTATAATCATCATTCGTGCTCTGTTGTGCATCGCGTTTTGGTTCTATTTTAAGGGCATATATATTGATTGATAAGTGTTGTGTATTGCACGTTTTGAGTGTTGCTTGGAATCATATTTAGAATTGGTTGTTGCACGTCAATTGTTGCCCAAACTCGCACGACGTTTGTAGATCTAAATCGCACGTTCTTTCTTGTGGTAAGGGAGCGATGAGTGTAAACAATGTGTCTAA
>NW_010970494.1:0-319 GCF_000463585.1 Tarenaya hassleriana | reverse complement strand
CTTTGCACAAAGGATTCAGGGATCTTTCTCTTAGGTTTTTCACTCTCCAAACCTCTCCCTACGGTCTGAAATTCGTGCCAAAAGAGTTGGGTGGCGTTCCCTCAAGTTTTTCCCCTTTAAAACCCTTTATTATAGTGAGTTTAGTAAATCCCGACATCTGGACCGATCGGTCCAGACCTGGACCGATCGGTCTGGAACAATTTCCGGACCTCATACGTTACCTCTGGACCGACCGGTCTACGTCTAGACCGATCGGTTTGGGTTAGCTGGACCGATCGGTCCAGACCTTCTGGACCGATCGGTCTGGCCTCCGCTCCAC
>NW_010970493.1:0-319 GCF_000463585.1 Tarenaya hassleriana | reverse complement strand
ATACAATGACAACTTACGGGCACTCATGCCCGATCGTGAGACTGCCTGTTGAACGTCCGATGACGCGTTGCTCCGACCTGAGCTATGCAAGAACGAGATCCCCCTTGATCCTTGCCGGATGTGCTTGACGGTCCCCCATAATACGCTAACTTGGGGACTTCTTACTCCAGCTGTTCCAAGAGTCTCCGCTAGTTGAACCCCGTCCTGTAGACTCCCTGTTTTGCTCATCCCCTTCGTCAGCTGTTTGATCGGGATACTATCACCTAGGTTCCTAAACTTGGAATGGATGGCGGAGCGTAGGTGGCAAGCATGGATACGG
>NW_010970492.1:0-12376 GCF_000463585.1 Tarenaya hassleriana | reverse complement strand
TAGTATATATGCAACCAAATCACTGAAACAGGAAATGCCGTTATATAATCACGTTCGAGCTTGGCCAAGAAAAGAAGCAATATGTAATGTGATTCAATACTCACAGTGACAATGCAGTCAAGCTTGACCTCCGATTCTAACTGTTCATCCAACCAAAGAACAGAAGCCAGAGGAGCTGGATTTGCCAAACCGGTAGTCTCTAGCAATATATGATCAAGCCTAACCCAAGAAATCGGAAACAGAAGAACATCAAATACTAAATTCACATACCTTTCTTCAAATTGTAAGCGGAAATAATTTACACCCTTTCTCGAAAACCCAGGCTGTCCTGGATTTAATTCCTCAGCTCCAACAATCAAAAGGAAGCTTAAAGACAAAACACTTGAACGCATAACCAAAGACTTCACCAAAAACTTGGAGCTTTTCAGCTCATGAACATCACGCGTCTCTCACCATGCCAGAAGCCCCGAAATATTCACGATTCCGACCAGAATAAGACAATCAGATGACAAATTTCCGAGTACAAACTCGGTTAGGATAGGAAACGAGAAAGAAAGAGGCAAAACGACCTGTCTTTTCTCTGCACAAGCTGCTCAAGAGCTTGGACAAGACTATGTTTTACCGTGCAGCAAATACAGCCATTAGCAAGCTCAACCCATTCTTCGATAAGTGCACCTCCTTCCCCTTCGTTAATCATCGCCCTCTCCACTCCTATCTCCTCGCCAAACTCATTCAATATCACCGCGATTCTCTTCCCGTGGTTCCCATCCAATATATAATTCACAAGCTGTGAAAATCAATCAGACAATAGCGTAACCAATTGCAGACCAGAACCCATATCATTAATCAGCGAAAAGAGCAAGACCCCATTCGACGAATTGGAGGGTATTATCAGTTGCTTACGGTGGATTTTCCGGCGCCGAGATAGCCGGTGATGACGGTGACACCCACTGAAACAGTGCCGGATCGTTCTTTTTCCGGCGTAGTCAGGCCGTAGGAGAAGGCGGGTTCGATTAGGACAGCCATGGGAGGCTCTTCGTCGTCCGCCATTTCTACTCTTTCGCTTCCTCCGCGGTCGCCGGTTTTATGCCTTCGCGAAGAACCTTCTGAATGCATAAGAGACTTCACCGCAACCATCGATGGCTTTTTCGAAAGGTGCGATTGTGACCCATAGTTTATTCTCATCTTCAATTTAGTACCCCAAGTTTTTAAGGTTCACTCTAAGTCCCTAATCTGATGGTCAAATGGTTAATCATATTTATTTATACAAAAAAAATTACTTGAATTGATTAATCGAAAAGCTATATACCAATTATATATGTGAATTAATAAAAATTGAAAATACTGTCCAAGATACACATGATTCACTCAGTTCGCATATCATGTTCGATAGAATTAAAAAAAAAATATTTATATTATACGCATGAATGCATGTACATTTTTGTAAACTCTCAATGTATATACATATTTCCTTACTTCATCATGGAGTCATGTAGTAGCCGAACTTCGGATAAAGCTTTGTTACAACATGAATGTTGATTGGAGGCGTTATATTATACGCATGAATGCATGTACATTTTTGTAAATATATACGTACATATACATTTGTATTCGTGTGCGTGTGTATATACTTAATATATTTGCAGTAGCATCTCCAAACGAAATCTATCTATATATATATATATATATATCACCTCATATATATAAAATTACAGTGGGTTAAACAAGAGAGTGACACGTGTCCCACTTTTTTTTTTAATAAATACAATTTATATATATTTAATATAAGAAGTTACAGAAATAAATACATGGTGAATAAGTTAGATATTTAACATTAACTTACATAGTTTTTTGTGTAAAAAATAAATACATGCATCGATCATTCACACATATATTGACTAGATTCAATTAATTATAATATCATCTAATTTCAATAAAAAAAAAGTTAAATATATAGAAAATATTGAATCTATTTAAAACCAGAGATGACACGTGTTCATAATATTTATCCTTTTAATTGTTTCGTTGATCCATTTATTTAATTATAATAATCAATTCTTCTATTCCTTCTATTCAATGCATTTAAAATTTATTTATTTTAATATTATTTTATGTTCAGCTCACCACTTTTGTTTTTATTTGTAATTCAATGTATTACGAAAACTCTTTATACATCCATGTTAAAACCATTAATAAGACTCAAAAATCTTTGAATCGGTTTAAGTTTTCTTTCATCATTTACATTTGTTAATGCCAAGACAATTTATTTAAAATGAATTCATTGAACATTAGTTATTTCAATTTTAAAAATTCTATACTATAAAATGGTAATGTGATTCCATCAGCAATCCATCGGTCAATTTGGTTTTTCGCTATTGTTGTCCGAGAGAAGAACCATGCATGATCATCGATCATACATGTAATCTTTCTTTCTCTGCCTCTGAGTCGCTCGATGATAGCAATTCAGACTACCAATCGTGGAATGACGATTCACAGTTGCGGTTGAGAAGCGAAAGAAGAATGACAACATCAGAAGTGAAGATAGAGTAGTCGGGAGGTTTCGGCGGAGGTAGACAGAACGATATCGCATCGAAGAGATGAAACTCCGCCATGGATGATATCAGAAGATGAGGAAGAAGGAGAATACCGTTGCTGCAGGGTAATCGAATAAACGAAAATGGCTCAGAGAGAACCTTTAGAGAGAGACGACATATGAAAAAACCGAAGACTCGATGCAGAGGAGAGAGTGGAGGCGCATGGCAACGGCGCGTGAAGGACAAAGGATGTAATTTTGGTTAATATCAGGAAACACGGTTGTCCTCTCCATCTCTTTGTGAAATGGCTTGGTATTCTTTGCCGATGATATGACTATGGAGACAATGTCTGTTGTGTGGTCTTTTTGCTGCCTTCTTCTTTTTGTCCTAAATATTTTTTTTAAAGATAACAAATGTACTATATAGAGTTAATAGTATTAAAATTTAATCACATATGAGAATATATTTTGTAATGCCTTACTCAGCTTTTTGTAAATATTTTTGAAGTTACTGAATATAAAACACCTTTAACCAAAAAAAAATTAATCATATATTTTTCTTTACATAACCAAGAAAATATTGTTGTTCTCTTCCAAATTAATTTATGACCCAAAATCAATGAAACTTAATGAGAGATTAACTATTTTACATCTATTTAAGAAACAAACTGAACCATTTTTGGCAGGTGAATCACGATCAACAAAACCATATGCAATGCTATAGTTATTAAATGTATTTTGTAGAACCATACAAAACCTTGCATACAAAGTTACAACATAACTACTATTACAACTTCAAATTTAATTTGTAGCGTATAACTAAAATCGCTTTCTAAAAGAAACACTAAAAAAAAAAAAGAAACAGGTGTGTTTCGAAAAAGAAGCGTGATAAGAGAATCAAAATCAAACTGGAGATAAGAAACATAATAAGATAATTACTACAATATAAGAACTAATTAGTTATGTGTTCTTTGTGTATGTATGTGTTTGGTATGCAAGTTTGATGATGGTGATACGATGATGATGATTATACGTGCAGAGTAATTGTTGGGTTCCCCGCGGATTTCTAGCATGCGATCTCATCGATCTAAGATTTGGTTTCTAGGTTTGATGCAGCGGAAGAAAAAGATCTAAACCTAGCCAAACGTCACACAAAACCAATTGTGCAGTAACCCGAAAGAACTTGTATATCACCGTGGGATTCGAATACTTACCTCGTTCTATCAAGATCTGGAAGTATCAATCGATCCAGGGCCTATTTTAATCACCAAGAGTTAAAAGTACAACTCTTCTACATGTATCCACACAGGCGGGATGAATTCCAACACTTTAGAACGTATTTGCTAGGATTTATGAAGAGAAAACGACGTCCTTAACGTGGAATCAATATTCCAGAGTTTAGAACTCAGAAGAAAGCTTCTCTAAGCCTCTAGAAAGAGTCTAGGACGTCTGAGGATGATTGCTTAGGGTTTGTGGCGGCTCCCTTGATTAATTAAGATTGCCCAAAACCCTAAAACGCGAAAAAGGAAATTATCCCGTAAGTCGGACCGTCCGGTCTAGGTCTGGACCGGACGGTCTGGCTTCTAGGCGGAACGGACGTTCCGTTTTTCCTCGTCGGTCTTGACGCCTGGACTGTCCGGTCCAGGTCTGGACCGGACGGTCTGGCCCTTGCGGAACGGACAGTCCATTTTCACTAGAACGGACGGTCCGGAACGGCTGGACCGGACGGTCTGGCCATCTGGAACTCTTCTAGCTCTTTCCGTCGTTCCTTTCTCGCGTTATTCTCTTCACGTGTGATTCATCCCTAATGGTGTGTGACTCTGTAGGCCCATTCGAAGTGGTAGTGGCTTCGAAAACCCTTTCCCGAACCACAAGTCACGGTTAACCTCTAGTAAGACGCCATGACCACCCACCTAGAATAGAATTAGAGGTGATCTAACAAAGCCAGCAATAGTTCAAATTCTGATCCTTTGTCTCACGATGTCGTATGTTGGACAAGTGCATGGTATGAACCACCCTTCAAGTTCAACCGCTTACTCGTCTAGGCAAATCGAATGATAAAATAGATGTAACTTCATCTATAGCGTGGCCATACATTTTTCACAGTCCGATTTCCACGAGGGGCCCAGCGACATCTCTCCTGCTTAGGAGGTGACAAGTCCCGTATTGTATGTCTACTATCTGCATATGATTCGTGAACGTATATGAGCAACGCTGTTATGATCATCCGGTTAAAGACGACGTTTGACGCAGTCAAGACACGCCACTCTTCATATCAGATACTCTAGACATCTCAGGTCTGAGGATCCAAGAACGAACCGCTGTATGAGATTCAAGTTATGTTCATATGACAATCTCATGTGGGTCATCCAGTCACTCATTCCAAACGAGTACCCATGATTGTGATTTGCATCCAATGCATATGATCATCATCATCAATCACACATCATGCTGGTCTTAATTCATCACTGTTCCCACAATGACAACTGACCAGAGAATTTAGAATCATCTGCAATGATTCATGGATATCTACCGAAACATAACAAACATGCCAATCATATCACGAGAAAAGTAGTGCATTTATAAACCAATGAATCAATACATAGTCTACATATCATATCACGGATCATCGTAGAGCATTACAACCAACAGTAATTAAGGGTCTCAAGACCTTTTTAAAAAAACCCTAATTAAGCTTCACCTATCTCTCCTTCTCTCACTAGAAATATTTGTATCTCATGGAGGATACTTACAGGATTTGTGAGAGTTATATATAACAAAATTAACGTTTTAACGAGTAGCTCAATTTCGTAAGTATTTGAATTATTTTGCTTCCGATTAATATTATTGTAAAACTCTCGAATCATCCCCTCAAAAACAGTTTTCACATCGTAATATTATTGTAACATTATTGTAAGTATCTAAATTCATTTGTTTCAAGACTATATAATATTTTAAAAAAGAAACTAATATATGCTTTATCTTTATTTATTTTTTTAAGAAATATATTTGAAAAGAATTCTAAAAAAAATAATTTTAATTATATCAAAATTTAAGAAAATTAATGTTATAGGACCACACATATTTAATTATTACACAAGATAAAATCAAAATTACTTCATAGATAAACTTAGGGTGACACAATTATATTCGTAAAAATAAATAAAAATGTATATATGTCACTAACTTATTACAACATTACTGTGATATTCCACATTCCAACCATAAGTCAACTATGGTATTGCATAATCGAAGAATTTGGGGCAGATAATAAAAGATCAGATAAAATAAATTGGAATGATAAAAAATATTTTTTAAAATAAAATACATTTTGAATTAAATGAAAAGATCTAACTAAATGAGACCAAATTTATTTAAAGAAAAATCTCCAAAAAACACTCAACTTCATATTTTGACAAAAAAAACACTAAACTTTTTATTTGCGGACATTAGATGAGTTGATTAATTTATAACGGCGACATTTGGTGAACTATAAAATTAAGTAACATTGGATTTTTTTTTTGTTATAGAAAGGTTACAAGAACATAGACATATTATCTTCACTTTAAAAATAATATCATTTTGATTTAACAATATAAAACCTTTTTTATTCTTCTTTTTAACGTTAACAAAATTAATAGTTCAGTTTTTTTTTTAAAATTCTTTCTAAATATATTATTCCAACCCTTAATTTTTTTGGATAACCGGCTGTTCTGAATCGAGACTCAGACTAATTTCGAAACTGGGAGCAAAGTATGTGATTAGAATATGTACTCTTCTCTTCAACTTGAGGCTTGAATTTAGGGCGGAACACATATTTTGCGTCTCTATTTTACCGGTTAAGCTACTCAAATTGGGTTTTACACTTTAATTTTATATTATAACACAAAATACAAATATAGATATTATTCACAATTATTTTTTAAAAATAAACGATGTCATTATCTCAATATTTTTAAAAACTATTTATCATTTTATTTAATATATAAATTAAAAATCAAAAAATAAATATAATATATTTAATTTTAAAATTAATAATATATTTTTAAAAATTATATATATATAGACCGCCTGATGCGTGCGGGGTTAAAACCTAATATATATAAAAGTACAGTGGATGCATGCGGGTATGCCACGTGTAAGATTAATAAAAAAAATTGACAAATAAATTTATATTGTATCAATTTTTGTGCATGAAATTAATGTAAAAAATATTCTAGAAATAAATTTATAACGTATAAATTTTTTAGTATATTTATTGTTGTCATCATTTTTAGTCAATTTTTTTTTATTAATTTAGAATAATGAGATTTGAATCCAATGAACAATGATAGCTTCAATAAATGAATTGTAAACTATAAATAGATGAGTTTTCACCATCATCATTCAATTATTTTCAGCCATTGCTTTTGGTTTTAATTTTTTCAGGTAATACAATTTAAATTTTGTTTTATCGGTTTGTTATGTGATTTTTTTTATATTTTAGTTCTGAGGTTTGAATAATATAACACATTTAAAAAATCAACACTTTGTCACCACCTCCCTCATCCACGACCAGAAATATACACGCACACTTATTTATTGTTTTATATATATAGTTCATTTGTATACTTTAATATATTTGCTACCGATATTAAGAAGTGCTTGAGAAACTTAGAGATAAGGTATATTATTTTTTGTTTGGTTTTTTAGGTATCGTCGTGATTTTTCTATTATTAATTGATATTCTAAATATAAAAAAAATTATACAATATACAATGAAAATATTATATACATATTCAAATATGGTGATTTTTGGGTTATAAATGAAAATTATATTAATAATTTTATAATTTATATATATATATAAGTAGAGTTGATTTACAAGGACACGTGAAATATTTGTAAGTAGTATATTTCTAAGAATTTAATGCAAAAAGTCTTTCTTGAGTTAATATGTAAACGTATATTTCATTATCTTAGTTTTAAACTCGAGTTAATATGTAAACGTATATTTCATTAAAATATGTATTCGGTTTGGATTCGGATTAGAAATGGTTAATTTGGTTCTTTCGGTTTTATAAAAATAGTATCAATCGATTTTTATATTATACTCAGTTTGGTTCAGTTGTAGTTTTGTTTTTTATTAAAAACAATTAGGTTTTTTAAAAAAATTACAGTTTTTCATATTTTAAAATTTGGATATATTATTAATGATATTTGTTTTCCTACGAACTTAACGTGTATTAACTCAATTTTTTGTTTACACATCACACCAATAAAAAATATTTTGTTTTATAAACACCTTTAATCATTTTGGTTAAAAAAACTATTTGTGTCTTACTTGTTTTGTGCTCATGTTCTTTGTTGATACACGTTTGGATATCAATGTTAAACAAACAATAACGAGAATACGGATAACATATTTTGTATGAAAATTTGATTATCGTTAGTTGGAATCCAAATTTATAAATCATTACTGTTTTTTCCACTTATTTTATCTTTATAAATATTTAATATTACGATCTATTACTAATTACGTTAATATTCCTATCAATCATTATTATAGATTATTCTAAACATAAATCCTATCGTCTAATTCAGTAAAAAAATTATATTTGGTCAAGCAAAACTTTTATATATATATATATATAATAATTATTCACTTATTTTCTTTTTCTTATAAACTATTTTATATGGATGTTGTAGTTCTATTTAAATCTACGGGACAACACAACAAAGTTTTCTAAAATATAAATTTTAATCTTTATTTTTTTAAAGAATATATGATCTTTCTTTGTCTATAGCAACTAAATTATCTTCGATAATCATTGTTATTATTCAAATATGAAGGTACATGTATTTAACAATTATTATAGTATAATTTATTCTCTTACCATTTTGAAAATTTAACAAATTTCTTTTTATTGTAGGAATCTAAAAACCAGATGTACCCAATGATATCAACCTATGTAGGATCGAATCAGATGAGTATACATCATAATTATCGGTGTATTATGGTTAGATTTTTAAGGATATGTGATGAACGAAATCCTTTCAATGGGAATAGGTTCAATGGCATAGAATTCTTATTAATTGATAAAAATGTACGTTCTAACTAACATTGATTTTTTTATACTATACTTATTAAAAATCTAATCTTTTTTACTTATAACATTGCATGAGAATGTTATTGAAGGAAAAATATTTCAGAATCATGTATAAATATTTAAAAATATAATAAACGATATCGTTAAACTTTCCGTATGGGATGATCTCGCTGCAGAATTTTGTTCACAAATTTATAGATTGAATGTCAGAAAAAGTATCGCAGTCGTTGGTGTAAATCCTAAGATTATTCACGGTAATTATTTAACACAAATTAATTCCTAAATATTTGATAGACTAATATTTAAAAACTATTATCATAATTATATTGAGTTTACTAATAAATTTTATACATTAGGTGTTTTATCACTCAACACATCAACGTCTACAAAGATTTATATAGAAACTAAACATTATCAAAAAATTTCGTTTAAGGTAAATAAATCATATCATTCTTGCAAAAATCTATATTTAAAATATTTACCATAATAATTTTTATTATTACCTCACAACTGAATTTTTGGCAGAAATTAAAGAAAAGTCATATTAGTACTGAAGACAACCATAATAAATCGGTTACATTGTAATGGTAAAATATCTATACATGGATGTCAATATTGTGTTATTGATTTAATTCTGTTTGAAAAAAAAATATAATAATATTTTTTATATTATTAAAGTTTTCTATTTATATTTAGTACAACTCAAACAACTTATCTTAGTTTTTGCTTCAATCATATTAACAAATTAAATACAAATATAAACATCAAGTGTTTCATATCATACTACAACTCAAAATTAATCATCATGTCAATTATATGGCATGTTAATTTAACCATTACCAATTAATTTAATATGGACCGAAAAATATACAATTTTTGTTTAATGATGTGGCATGTTCGTGTAGTAAATTTTAATTATGTGTCTAGTCATGTCATATATTTACTTAACGCAATTCACAAAAATTTAACATCGTTGGAGGTGGTGTAAAAAATTGTTAAACATTTTGAGATTTGAAATTTTAAATCCGTACTATACGGACAAATTATGACTTAGATTAAAAATAAAAGGTTAAAAATAAAAACGATCAACAAAATATAAAAAATGATAAGAGAAATATATAAAAAAAATGGTGGTAAAAATATTACGGATATCTACAAATTGATAAAATTTATGAATAAATTATATTTTGTTAATTATAGAGTGGGGTATAATATCCATCTATTATATTTAGATCCAAGTTTATCATCTTATTATCTCCGCACTTTAACAAAATTATTTTAATTGAATAATATAAATTATAAATTTAAAAACAAAATTTATGATATTTAATTTTAAAAATAAGAAAAAATTATTTAAAATCCGTAAATATTTAGTCAGCGCGATGTGTGGGTTATTACCTAACTAGAAAAAAAGAAAAAAGAGTCAAATAGATTTCGGATATGGTGTGAATTCAACAGACACACTAACAAGAAATGGACAATGGCCCGCATTTAAAAGCTATCACACTTGTAATCATTTTTTGTGTTTTAATATTAATTAAATTGATTAGTGGGTTATAGTCTCTCTCTTCCTTTTGTAATACTATATATATATATATATGAAGGATAAATAAGCTTTCTTTCCTTAAATGAAATGTGGACATTGTTTTATTTCACTATATTTATACGCATTCTTATATTACATTACATATATATTCCAATGATAAAACAAGGCCTCTCTTTTAATTATGATCAACACAACCTTGATTAATTAGCTCTGACCAACACAACCATATCCATGCGAAAACAAAACTCGTTGGATATATCTTATCATTTCTTTATTATATATAATATCATCCATATAATTATATTATGTTTATATATATATATATATTCCACATGTGTGAACGGAGATTTGGAAAAACAACAGAGCTACAGGTCGAACATTATATATATATATATAGAAAGAAAATAGAAAAAGAAAAAGGAAGTGTGGGGCTTTATCATAGCAACTGAGAGAAATGAGTGAACGAGAGGGCTTCTCAAATTTATTCACTCCATAAATGGCTTTATAACATCCACATGTGTGTTCGCATTCATATAAAAAAAAAAGAGAGAGCATCTTTATATATAGTAAAAAAAAATATATTAGGGAAACATTACAACTATAATTTGTAAATAACATGTTATGTAATGGAAATATAAATAGAAATAACAATCAATATATGCTTAATCAGACGAACAGTGACCAACTGTGGCGCAGCAATTATGAGAATTAGTTTTACCAAAAAAATAATTATGAGAATTAGTATATTATACAGTGGATTTGAAAGCTGTGCCCCTTTCACATCATCCCAATCTATAATTAAGTTCACACAATCCATCAAAAGTCTCCATTACATGTATATACATCTCTCTCTCTCTCTCCCTCTCTCTCTCTCTCTCTCTGTGGAAAACACTTGGAGTGTGTGAATGTGAATACAAATCCAAGTGTATACGCAAAAAGAGCATGTGTTTGATTTCCCTATACAAACACCCTATTTGATTTTTGAGGTAAGCGTTTGAACACTCCATCGATGTCTCTCCGTTCTCTCTCTCCTTTCTCCCTATAGATAATATACCCTTCTCGGCTTTCGTCCGCTCACTCTCCCCCTTCCACCGAAAACCTACATATATATCGATTATCGATTAGGGGGTTTGGGTAAGATCACACGGGAGACACAATTTCGATGATGGATTTCAGAAAGATATGGGTTGTATTTGTAATATTGGCGATGGAGATTCTCGTCGGGGATGAGACACGCGTTTTCGCAGACATCAACAGAGCCAGTTTCCCTAATGGTTTTGTCTTTGGAACTGCTTCTGCCGCTTTCCAGGTTCTCTTCTTCTTGTCGATTTCATCATTTCATTTATTATTATTATTATTATTATTGTTTGGGGTGAATAATTAGTTTTTTATATATATATAACAAATGATGGGTTGCTTAGAATCTGGAATCAGTAGGTGGAACCAGGCATTTTGCATGTTAACGTTCCAGGAGATGTGGGCTCTTTTTTTGGAAAAATTATATAGAAAATAATTAATTCTGTGTTTTTGTAACAATAATCTAGGAATAAAGTCTACATGCGTACAACGATACATGCATCAGTTGAGTCTAATAAATGTGTTTATAACTTTATATTATGTATGCATGCATGAATATTTCGAATGTTTTTATTTAATTTTGAACCGTGTTTTGATGCGTAAAACACGGCGCATGTATTCCACAAGCATATAACCACTTCGGCCAATATATCTATTTCCTCGTTATTTACTTGTGGTTTCAGTTTAACCAAATTTCACGTTAAAGAAATACCCCCTTAGTTTTTTTTTTAAAAGAAAATTCAATGACTTTTACTTTTTCTTTTTATCTATTTCAATTACAATTTCAATCGAGGTCGTGTCATTCCCCACCAAACCCAATTATATATAGTGTGAATCGACCTAAAACACATCTGGTGAGATATGAGAATAGTAAAAAAAATAATTAGGAATATTTTTTTTCAAATAAAACGAATATAAGAAAAGTTAAAAAAAATCTGATGAAAATGAAAATATTTTAATAAGTAAATAAATAAATATCGTTTTTTACAATTTTTAATTAAAATAAAAAAGGTCATATATATATATATATATACATACTCACATTAAACCACATTCTCATTAATATTATATTAGTTGGATGGTTATAATTAAAGATAAAATTGAAAAAAAGTTGTTGAAAAATCACTTAAA
>NW_010970491.1:544059-552847 GCF_000463585.1 Tarenaya hassleriana | reverse complement strand
TTTATAGGAGGTTCATCAAAGACTTCTCAAAAATCTCGAAGCCGCTCACCGACCTGCTTTGCAAGGACGCACCGTTTATCTACACTACAGAATGTGATGTCGCGTTCCAAACTCTGAAAAAGGCTTTGGTATCTCCGCCGATTATTCAGCCTCCAGACTGGAGCCTTCCTTTTGAGATCATGTGCGATGCCAGCGACTACGCCGTCGGAGCAGTTTTGGGTCAGCGGAAGAACAAGCGATTACATGCCATATACTATGCCAGCCGCACCCTTGACGATGCTCAGATCAACTACACCACCACAGAAAAGGAGATGCTTGCCATAGTCTACGCTTTTGAGAAGTTCAGGTCTTATCTAGTCGGATCGAAAGTGATAGTCTACACTGATCACGCAGCTCTCCGATACCTTCTGTCCAAGAAAGACGCCAAGCCTCGACTCATCAGATGGACTCTTCTGCTACAAGAGTTTGATCTAGAGATCAGGGACAGAAAGGGGACTCAAAATGGTGTAGCGGATCATTTATCACGGCTTGAGATTCCGAACCCATTGCCCATCGACGACTCATTGCGAGACGAGTATGTCATGGTTATTTCAGTCCAATCCGATACTCCATGGTACGCTGATTTTGTTAATTACCTCGTGAGTGGATTGATGCCTCCAGAGTTGAACTACAATGGAAGGAAGAAATTCCTTCATGATGTCCGAGATTACTATTGGGACGAACCTTTCCTTTTCAAGAGAGGAAAAGACGGGATATTCAGGCGATGCATACCAGAAGAGGAGATTCAGAGCGTCATCACCCATTGTCATTCTTCCGATTACGCTGGGCATTTTGCTACATCGAAAACCGCTGCGAAGATTTTGCAGGCCGGGTTTTTTTGGCCCACGCTATTCAGAGATGTACACCAGTTTGTCTCCTCATGCGATGCTTGTCAGAGAACGGGAAATATTTCCCGTAGACACGAGATGCCGCAGCGGTACATCCTTGAGGTTGAGCCATTCGACGTTTGGGGAATTGACTTCATGGGACCATTCCCATCATCCTGCGGGAATGTGTACATCTTGGTCGCCGTTGACTACGTCACCAAGTGGGTCGAAGCACTGGCAAGTCCGAAGAATGATGCAAAGACAGTGTTTCGGATGTTCAAGCGCACCATCTTTCCAAGATTCGGTGTACCCCGGGTTGTCATCAGTGATGGTGGAACTCATTTCGTCAACCGGGTGATAGAACAACTCTTGAAGAAGTATGGAGTGCGACATCGCATAGCTACTCCGTACCACCCACAGACGAGCGGCCAGGTTGAGATATCCAACCGCGAGATCAAGACCATACTCGAGAAGACAGTATCACGCTCGCGGAAGGATTGGTCACAGAAGTTGGATGATGCGGTTTGGGCATACAGAACTGCCTTCAAGACTCCCATCGGGATGACTCCGTTCCAACTTGTTTATGGGAAATCTTGTCATCTACCCGTGGAACTGGAATACAAAGCATTCTGGGCAGTAAAAGCGTTAAATTACGACATGAAGACATCAGCGGAGAAACGCATTCTACAACTGCACCACCTTGATGAGATCCGTCTTGACGCATACGAGAACGCGAGGATTTACAAGGAACGCACAAAGAAATGGCATGACCATCACATTCTCCGACGATCGTTCAAGGTAAATGACCAAGTCCTTGTTTTCAACTCACGTTTGCGTTTGTTTCCAGGAAAGCTTAAATCCCGATGGTCCGGTCCATTCACGGTGAAAGACGTTTCAAGCCACGGTGCGATTGAGCTTTGGGGACGAGACGGGAGTTCATTTAAGGTCAATGCCCAGAGAGTCAAATTGTATAATCCGACATTCCCGATCACCGAGAGAGGCATACTTCCTCTCTCTGACCCGTCCGAAAACTGAACCGAGAAGGTCAAGCTCACGATCCTAAATGAGCCCTTGTCGGGAGGGACCCCGATCACATATCCTTGGTGTTTGGTTTGTTTTATATTTATTTTTGTAATATACTGTGTGCGATTATAATTTCTCTTAAAGCTCAGATGGAAAACAATAACCGAGAACAACGAAACTCCTCACTCTCAGAAGAAACGACTCAAGCTCCATGAGAACAGCTAAGTGTCTCCCTCTTTTCCATTAATTCCTACACATCATGAGTCGTTTCTTTCAGTTCAAGTCTGGGGGAGAGATTCGATAGTCAATTACATCGATAATCGTATTTTTAAGGTAATATGTACATATATATAAGCAAAAAAAAAAAAATGTGTGTATTTATGTGTGTGTGTATATATACGTATATGTGTGTATCTTGAATCGATAAAATTAGATTGTTTGAGATATTTTGCGACCCGTATTAGGAATTCCTAAGTATAGAACGAATTGTCGACGACATTTTAATACTGGTAGATCGGTTTTATGATAGAATTAGTTAGAATGTGGGGTAAATTGGTATTTAGAATTTTAAAAAGATTTATCCGTCTAAGTCAAGCGTTGTTATTCTTTTACCACATTTCTCATTTCAAAAAAAAAAAAAAAAAAAAAAACTCTTCTAATAAGATCCCGACACTCCTCTGTCATTATCTCGTTAATGAATATCATTCGGGGACATGAGTGCTCTTAGGCTCGGGTCTAAGTTGTGGGTCGAGCATGTGTATATATGTACATATGTGTGCTTGAAAAAAAAAATAAAAAAAAATATTCTGCTCGACAACTTCAACGTCCTAGAAGCAGGGGAAAATTTTTTTTCAGAAGAGTATCAAAAAGAAAAATGAGAATATGAGATATTTGAAGATACGTTTGATAAAGATTGGTCAAAATCCGGAAGAATTCTAAATAACAAACCCCATCTCTATCTGATTGTGTCATATAGATTGAGACGTCGTATTAAATATCTTTGATTTCGTTCTCGGTTAGCATCATATTTGATCTCTAATCTATTTCTATGATTCTTTTTAGTATTAGTTTTATTCATCAGTTTTTCGAGATTTAGTTTGCTCGAGGACGAGCAAAACGCTAAGTTTGGGGGAGTTTGATGACATGTATATATTATTATATTTTTTGTATAATATATACATTGTATTTTATGATATTTATATGTTTATAGGCTTTATCGTGTACAATTTTACTTTGATTTCGATGTTTCTATATTTTGTAGGAAAGAGCGGAAAACGAACTTCACCGAGACATTTTCATGGAAATCAAACGAAAACGGATGAGTGCGAAAATCGTTTCGAAAAAAGAAAAAAAAAAGATTTCTCTATCACTACACACGATAACACCATCGTGTACATATATATAATATATATATATATATATATATGACTAATATAGGAACATGTGTGTATACATGTATGTATAATTTACGTAATATGTGTATGAATATAATATATATATATATATATGTATTAACATATATATGAAAATTTAATGCGTGTATTTTATTATATATTTATATTATATAATTATATAGAAATACATGTAGTACATATGGATGTGTGTATTTGTATATTAAGTGTATACTATGGATAAGTGGTGCGTGTATACATAATATGTGTATATATATGTTATGCATATGTATTAAGAAATAAATATATATATATATATGTATTGCACTCATATGTAAAATATGTACACGTGTATAAAATATATAACATATAGTACATATATATAAAATGCGTGGTGATAAGAACAACGAAGAGCCGCCTCCCTTTTTTCGGTATTATCCCTTCGTCCGACAACTTCTCCACTAATTGCGCCATTCACGCGACAAGGAAAGCAACGTCCATTCGCCCACTCCTCTTTTTAAACAGACAAAGAAGCGCAGCAGAGGGGGGAGAAGTTTTTCGACAGACACGTTCGTGGATAGAGCAGAGGGTGAGGAAGAGAATTTCTGGAGTTTTTTTTGGAGCATTCGCCGAAGAAGTTTTAGTAAGAGAATTTCATCTGCAATTACTAAGTGATTTCTTTCCCTTATTTTGTTTTCATTTCTGTTTTTGTATTTAGTTTTCTATTCCGTTCCTATTTTACGATGAATTTCTGTCTACACTCTGTTATTGGGATTATTATGTTGTGCGAGTAATTTTTATTATTGTAGGTTAGGGATTTGGGTTATGTAAGAGACCATGCTTGTCTGAATTATTTCTACAATTATGGGATTAACGATTCGGTTTGAATGATTAAATCTTAATGCTATTAATCTTGTTGGCCACTCGATTAATTGATATTAGAATTCGGTTTACATAGAGATATGAAATTGAGTTTTGAAACTAGTCGTTCAAATATATGATCTTCGCATTGAGAAATGGTCGTATCATTTAGGATTTGTGATAGCGAATTTAATGCTCCCGGGATTTTTAACCTGCTTAAAATCGAGAGATCGGTCGGCTAAACGTCTAGGAAGTGAAGTGAAACTTGAGAAAGTTTTTCTCTACAGAAAGAACTTGAATTCCCCGAATCTGTGATCTTAATTGCTGAGATACATCCATAATAGCAGATTAGATTCGGAACGAATTCATTGAATGAATTGATTAAAATTGTTGAAAGATAGGTTAATCGGTTTAGGAACTGTGATAGTGATCGTTAATATATTTAATATTTTAATCTATTAGGTTGAGAGATCGATAGGTTAAATTATTGGATAGTGGATTTAGGACTTGAGAGAGTCAAATCTGATTTTAGAACTTGAGATCCCCGATTAGAGTTCGATATTCGTAGATTCTCCATCCTTAGAAACAATCCCTACGTGTTAAGGTTATCCCGAAGCTACGGTGGTTTATCTATCTGTTTTTCTTTAGTTAGTTTGTTGTTTTATTTTCGATATTCACATACTTCATTCCATATTTCCTGATCTAATTCTTGGTTGAGTCTTATTCCTAGAGTTAACTATTCCCTGTGTTCGACCCTGGTACTACAGTTGATCTGTATCCTTGCGGTATTCGTTGTATCTAGGTTTTTTATTACTTGAGCTTATTTATACACCTAGATTTGCGTTATCAGTTTTCTTCTTGAAAACTCATTTGCATCCGATGGGTTTTATCCCTTCAGATGCATCAACCAAAGTCCATACTTGGTTGTCGTACATGGATTGCATCTCGGACTTCATTGCCTCGAGCCATTTCTCAGAGTCTGGGTTCGACACAGCTTCTGAATATGATGTGGACTCGTCGTGGTCCATGAGCACGAGTTCATCATTTCCAGTGACGATAAATCCATATCTATCGGGCTCATGTCGAATCATGCTCGATCTCCGAGATTCATCAACGGCAGGCAAAGTCACAACATGTTGCGAGATAGGTTGAACCGTTTCAACTATTTCGCTAGTCCAGCTTCAGTTTGTGGCTCTTGGATTTCTCCAAGATCAATCTTACTCCCACTAGTTTTCTTGGAAACGAATTTTCATTCTAAGAAAGTCCCATCTCGAGCAACAAACATTTTGTTCTCAGTGGGGTAGTAGAAGTAGTATCCCCTCGTTTCCTTGGGATAACCAACAAACAAACATCTCTCAGATTTAGGTTCTAACTTGTCGAAAAGTTGGCGTTTCACGTAAACGTCACAACCCCAAATTCTGAGATAAGACATCTTGGGACTCTTCCCAACCCATATCTCATATGGTGTCTTCTGAACCTATTTCGAAGGACTTCTGTTCAGTATATAAGCAGCAGTCTCAAG
Source organism: Tarenaya hassleriana (assembly GCF_000463585.1). Lineage (NCBI taxonomy): Eukaryota > Viridiplantae > Streptophyta > Magnoliopsida > Brassicales > Cleomaceae > Tarenaya > Tarenaya hassleriana. Next base: position 547,184 of record NW_010970491.1, on the reverse strand, counting down.
AGCGTATCCCCAAAAGGATATTGAAAGATCAGTCTGACTCATCATAGAGCGAACCATATCTAATAGGGTTCGGTTCCTTTACTCAGAAACACCGTTCCACTGAGGTGTTCCGGGAGGAGTCAATTGTGAAACGATTCCACAATCTCTAAGATAGTCAGTGAACTCCTTGATTCATATATTCACCATCACGATCAGATCGAAGTGTCTTAATTAATACTCTTTCCAAGATTCTCTACTTCGTTTCTGAACGTCTTGAACAATTCAAACGTTTCAGATCTATGCCTCATTAAGTAGACATAACCGTAACGACTGTAATCGTCAGTGAAAGTAACGAAATAGGAATAACCTCCTCTAGCAGACATGCTCATTGGTCCGCATACATCACTATGTATTAGACTAAGGAGCTCATCCGCACGTTGTCCCTTTCCGGTAAAAGGACTCTTTGTCATCTTGCCTAATAAACAAGATTCGCATGCTTCCATTGATTCATAATCAAATGGATCCAGAACACCATCTGAGTGGAGTTTGGCGATGCGTTTCTCGCTTATATGGCCAAGACGACAATGCCAAAGGTAGGTTTGGTTCAAGTAGTTCTCCTTGTAACCCCTCGTATCGATGTTATAGATCAGATTAGATGGTTCATTACTCAACACATAAAGACCGTTAAATAAGTAACCAGTACCATATAAAATGTTGTCTTTATATATCGAAAGAATCTTATTCTTAATCGAAAACTCAAAACCATCCAAGTCAAGACAAGAAATAGAAATGATGTTTCTGTTTATAGCAGGTACAAAGTAACAATTACGCAATTCTAAAACATGTCCAAACGGTAAAAGTAAATCGTAGTCGCCAACACACAATGCAATAACTTTTGCTCCATTTCTGATGCGCAGATTCACTTCACCTCTCGCCAACGTTCTACTTCTTTGTAGACCCTGCACATTTCCACAAATGTGTGAGGCACATCCGGTATCCAATACCCAGGATGAAGAAGACAAAACGTTTAACTTCTATAACGTTGATACCTGAAGATGAAGCTTCAGCAAGCCTCTTCTTCTTCAGATCCTCCAAGTAGAGATTGCAGTTCCTACGCCAGTGTCAACCTCGTGGCAGTAGTGGCATTCTCCCTTGTTGGGTTTGGACTTCGGCAACACGACAACTTTTGCCTTCTTTGCCGATTCCTTGCCCTTTCCCTTTTCCTCGTAGTCGCTTCCTGGAACTTTTTCCAGATTGCACGACAAGGATGCTCTTACCAGTCTTAATCTTCTGCTCAGCCGACACCAGCATCCCATGCAGCTCGGTTGAGCTCTTGTCCATACCATTCATATCATAGTTTAAGACAAAATATCGAAAACTATCAGGAAGTGAATGGAGGACCATGTCCACCGCAAGCTCCTTGTGCATCTTAGCGCTAAGTCGTTCCAGATCATCAAAATGACTCTTCATTTTGAGCACATGTGGACTGACAGGACACCCGTTAGCCAACTTACAGTCCAAAAGGCTACACATAACCTTGAACCTCTCAGAGCGGGCTTTCTCTTCGAACATGAGCTTAAGTTGATCTATCATCAACCAAGCACCCAGACCATCAAACTGTTTGATCAAGTCGGGATTCATTGTTCCAAGCATAAGGCAGCTCACAGCACGATTGTCTTTCTTATACTTCAAGTAAGCATCCTTACAGCCCGTGGTGCATTGTTTGTTGGTTTAGTGCTCTATGATGTACTGATTATGAGCTTTGTTCAGATACATTCGATGTATTGATACTTTCTATGTGGTTTTATGAGAGTATTTTATTCATTACATGTTCTTGCATGCTAGATCTGTTATGAAATCCATGTATCATTATGAATGATACTAAACTCCCTAGTCTTGTGTCGTTATGGGAATAACGACATAATAAGACTAGTATGATGTGTGATTGATGATCACATAGATGATCATAAGTATTGGATACGATCACAATCATAGGTATTCGTTGGAGAACGGAATACTGGATTGACCCACATGAGATTGTCACATGGACTAGCGTCATGACTTGAATCTCATATGACGGTTCCATGATTGGATCCTAAGACCTGAGATATCTACGGAATCCAACATGAGGAGTTGCGTGCTTTGATTACGTCAAACATCCTGCGTAACAGGAGGACTATAAAGGCGTGTATCAGGTACGAAACGAATCATGTACTGGATTGTAGATAGTCAAGACGGGATTTGTACCTCTCGTAAAAGAGAGAGATATCGCTGGGCCCCTCGTGTGAGCAAGACTGTAGAAATGTGTGGCCGCACTATAGACGAACGTCGTCTATTTCAGACAGTCAAACTCAATGAGCGAGAAAGCAGTCGAATCAGATAAGGTGGCTTGTCCATGCCTTATGTTCGACATATGATATCGCGATACAAAAGGATCATCAGCCGGAATCATCACTGGTGTTCGTAAGATCACGAACCAACTCTATTCGAGATAGGTAGTCATAGTGTCTTGCTAGAGACCGCCTATGACTTGTATACCCGAAATAGGGATTTCAGGTTATACTGCTATGTCGAATGAGCCTACAGGGTCACACACGCAGGGAAGGACAAAAACACGAGAGAAAACGACGGAAAACCGAGGCGGAAGGGTCCAGACCGGACGGACCGAAAGGTTCGGAACGGACGGTCCAGACCCTACGGTCCAGACGTGTGGTCCGTCCGTTCTGGAGACTGGAACGGACGTTCCACATTAGCACGCAGACCGTCCGTTCTACGTGGTGGAACGGACGGTCCACGTTTTAGGCAGACCGTCCGTTCTACACACTGGAACGGACGGTCCCAGTGCTTTTCTGGACCGTCCGTTCCGGGAATTCAGTTTTTCCGAAAATAAACCGAAATTAGGGTTAAATCACTATATAAGATAGAGATTAAAACCCTAATGAAGGAGAGACTTTTAGCAGCCGACTTTTGGCAGAAAAGAGAGGGTTTTTGGAGATCCAAAAACGAGTTCTAAGTCTCGGGATTTCTCGGTGCACAAATCGAATAGAGATTCTTCCCAGAACGGACGGACCACGCATCAGGACCGTCGGGTCTCGACCCGTCCGACTCGGTTTTCCATCGTTTTCTCTCGTGCTTTTGTCCTTCCC
>NW_010970491.1:539147-544037 GCF_000463585.1 Tarenaya hassleriana | reverse complement strand
TTAGGCAGGAAGATTACCTCGCCCTCTACACGTATCCACACCTCGGGATGGATTCCAACGGTTGGAACTTGTCTGCTATGACTCGAATCTCTATTCGGTTTTTCGCACTTCGAGAAAAACGAGACTTAGAACTTGTTGAGCTTTTTGGATCTCACCAAAAACTCTCCAAGAACACCAAAAGTCGGCTGCTAAAAGTCTCTTATCAATTAGGGTTCTAATCTCTTTCTTATAAAGTGATTTAACCCTAATTTCGGTTTAATTTTCGGAAAACCGGAACCTGGAACGGACGGTCCAGAATTGCACGTGGACCGTCCGTTCCAGTAAGGCAGAACGGACGGTCTACGTTTAGTGCGGACCGTCCGTTCTATCCTCATAGAACGGACGGTCTGCGTGTTGTCGTGGACCGTCCGTTCTGCTTCCCAGAACGGACGGACCACGCATCCGGACCGTCGGGTCTCGACCCGTCCGACTCGGTTTTCCGTCGTTTTCTCTCGTGCTTTTGCCCTTCCCTGCGTGTGTGAGCCTGTAGGCTCATTCGACATAGCAGTATAACCCGAAATCCCTATTTCGGGTATACAAGTCATAGGCGGTCTCTAGCAAGACACTATGACTACCTATCTCGAATAGAGTTGGTTCGTGATCTTACGAACACCAGTGATGATTCCGGCTGATGATCCTTTTGTATCGCGATATCATACGTCGAACATAAGGCATGGACAAGCCACCTTATCTGATTCGACTGCTTTCTCGTTCACTGAGTTCGACTGTCTGAAATAGACGACGTTCGTCTATAGTGCGGCCACACATTTCTACAGTCTCGCTCACACGAGGGGCCCAGCGATATCTCTCTCTTTTACGAGAGGTACAAATCCCGTCTTGACTATCTACAATCCAGTACATGATTCGTTTCGTACCTGATACACGCCTTTATAGTCCTCCTGTTACGCAGGACGTGAAACTGTCCTTTCCAGTAGTGTTGCTGCTGTCTTTTTTGCAGCTATTGGTGGCACTCCTTCCTTGATCTCATATGCCGGTGATGGTTCCGAAGGATGAACTGGATATGGACAGTTTGGGTATGAGATTCAAGTCATGACGCTAGTCCATGTGACAATCTCATGTGGGTCAATCCAGTATTCCGTTCTCCAACGAATACCTATGATTGTGATCGTATCCAATACTTATGATCATCTATGTGATCATCAATCACACATCATACTAGTCTTATTATGTCGTTATTCTCATAACGACACAAGAATAGGGAGTTTAGTATCATTCATAATGACACATGGATTTCATAACAGATCCAGTATGCAAGAACATGTAATGAATAAAATACTCTCATAAAAACCACATAGAAAGTATCAATACATCGAATGTATCTGAACAAAGCTCATAATCAGTACATCATAGAGCACTAAACCAACACGATCTTCCTAAATCCTTCTGGGGATATGCTTTGGAAACGGCAGCGCTTATACTGAACAACTGTCCAACAAAGTCGGTTCAGAAGACTCCATATGAGATATGGACTGGGAAGCGTTCCAGGTTAGCATTTATGAAGATTTGGGGATGCGACGTTTACGTGAAACGTCTGGCTTCTGATAAGCTATCCGCCAAGTCTGATAAATGCGTATTTGTGGGTTACCCTAAAGAAACTAAAGGGTACTGGTTCTACAACCCAACTGAGAACAAAGTGTTTGTTGCTCGGAATGGATATTTCTTGGAGAGAGAGTTCGTCTCCAAGAGAGTCAGTGGGAGTAGAATAGATCTCGAAGAAGTTCGAGAACCACAAATAGTCGAAGAACCGAGTGAACAGGTCGAAACAGTTCAACCTGTATCACAAGTTGTTGAGACAGCACCTCCTAGTGAACCTCGGAGATCTGGTAGAATTCGCCAAGAGCCTACAAGATATGGTTTTCTTGTGACTGGAAACAACGAACTCATGTTGTTAGAACATGACGAGCCTACGTCGTATTCAGAGGCTGTGGCGAGTTCCGATTCCGAGAAATGGCACCAGGCCATGGAGTCTGAGATGCAATCCATGTACGACAACAAAGTGTGGACTTTGGTCGATTCATTCGATGGTATTAAAACCATTGGATGCAAGTGGGTTTTCAAGAAGAAAACCGACATGGATGGCATCGTGCATACCTATAAGGCACGACTCGTAGCAAAAGGGTTTCGGCAGATTCATGGTATAGACTATGATGAAACCTTTTCACCAGTCGTGATGCTTAAATCCATACGGATTCTGCTGGCCATAGCTGCGTATTATGACTACGAGATATGGCAGATGGACGTCAAGACCGCATTCCTTAACGGGAATTTGCTCGAGGATGTGTACATGACACAACCCGAGGGCTTTGTCGATCCTAAGAGTCCACGGAAAGTATGCAAACTTCAGAGATCCATTTATGGACTGAAGCAGGCTTCGAGGAGCTGGAATCTTCGATTTGACGAGGCAGTCAAAACGTTTGGCTTCCTGCAAAACGAAGATGAGCCATGCGTTTACAAGAAGGTCAGTGGGAGCGCAGTGGTCTTCCTTGTACTTTATGTGGATGATATATTGCTCATCGGAAATGACATTCCTACATGGCAAGGAGTAAAATCCTGGCTAGGATCAGTCTTTTCGATGAAGGACTTAGGAGAAGCCGCCTATATTCTAGGAATCAAGATCTATAGAGATAGATCGAGAAGGCTTCTTGGTCTAAGTCAGAGTACATACATTGACAAGGTCTTGAATCGGTTCAAGATGCAAGACTCCAAGAGGGGTGCCTTGCCAATGGGACATGACGTAGCTCTTAGCAAGACTCAGTGTCCAAAGACACAGGATGAGCAAGAGCGCATGAGTAGGATACCATATGCATCAGCAATTGGATCCATCATGTACGCCATATTGTGTACTCATCCGGATGTATCATATGCATTGAGTATGACTAGTAGATATCAGTCTACACCAGGTGAGGCTCACTGGATTGCGGTCAAGAACATCCTTAAGTACTTGAGAAGGACTAAGGATTTGTTCTTGGTGTATGGCGGATTGGAAGACGAGCTCGCTATAAGTGGTTATACCGATGCTAGTTTCCAAACCAACAGAGATGACTTCAGATCGCAGTCAGGTTACGTTTTCTGCCTAAACGGTGGGGCTATTAGTTGGAAGAGTTCCAAACAACCAACCGTTGCAGATTCGACTACAGAAGTCAAAGGTTGAGTCACAACGGGCAGTGTAACAGGTTGAACTTCTTCAACTTGTTCACTCGGCTCAGCGTCTACTTGCTGCTCTCGAACTTCCTCAAGTTCGATCCTACTCCCACTGACTCTTTTGGAGACGAACTCTCGCTCCATAAAAGTCGCATTCCTGGCAATGAACACTTTGTTCTCTGCCGGAATGTAGAAGTAGTAACCCTTAGTTTCCTTAGGGTAGCCTACAAATAAACACTTATAAGATTTGGAGGATAACTTATCAGTCATCTAACGCTTCACGTAAGCGTCGCAACCCCAAATTCGGACAAACCATAATGCGGGACGCTTCCCCGTCCATATCTCATATGGTGTCGTTTCAGCCGACTTCGTTGGACTCCTGTTTAGCAGGTATGCAGCGGTCTCTAAAGCATAGCCCCAAAAAGACTTCGGAAGATCTGTCTGACTCATCATAGACCGAACCATGTCTAACAGTGTTCGGTTCCTCCGTTCAGACACGCCGTTCCATTGTGGCGTTCCAGGAGGAGTTAATTCTGATACAATACCACAATCAACCAGATAGTCAGTGAACTCTTGGCTCATATACTCACCACCACGATCGGATCGAAGTGTCTTGATCGTCTTGCCAAGCTGGTTCTGTACTTCGTTTCTGAAAGCCTTGAACATTTCAAGTGTTTCAGACTTATGTCTCATCAAATAGACATAACCGTATCGACTGAAATCATCAGTGAACGTAACGAAATACAGATAACCTCCTCTAGCTGGACAGCTCATTGGTCCGCATACATCACTATGTATTACGTCCAATAACTCTGTCGCTCTCTGTCCTTTCTGTTGGGTTTTAGGCTACGGATTCCTAGCATGCGATCATATCGATCTAGGGTTTGGTTTACTAGGTTTCATGCAGCGGAAGGATAATCTAAACCTAGTCAAACGTCACACGCAACCAAAATCATCCGTAAAACCCCGACAGATCGTGTACATCACCGTAGGAATCGAATACTTACCTCTTTCCTGAAGATCTGAAAGTAGCAATCGATTCAGGGCCTGTTTTAATCACCAAGAGCTGAAAGTACAGCTCCTCTACACGTATCCACACCGACGGGAAAGATTCCAAACGCTTTTGGAACTAATCTGCTAGGATCTGTGAAGTGAATAGGGTTTCTAAGACTTGGGATCGAATCCCTAGAACTAGAACCTCAAAAGAAACGATTGTCTTGTGTTCTAGATCTGTCTTAGGATTCTGAAAGTTGAGTTCTCATCTTAGGACGGCGTCCAACACCCCCATATAAGATTAGAAACCCTAATCCTTGTGAAAAAAAAACTTTTTCCGAGTATTGACTCGGTCCGAGTCAGAACTCTGACTCGGTCGAGTCAGAACGAATCAGCCCAAGCCCCAGAAAGTGTTTTGGGCTTGGCTGATGTTTTGACTCGGTCGAGTCAAAGTTTTGACTCGGACCGAGTCAATACTAAATGGGCCGAGTCAAGAGTTGGCAATGGGCTTGGGCTGATTGTTCTGACTCGACCGAGTCAGAGTTCTGACTCGGACCGAGTCAATACTCGGAAAAAGTCTCTTTTCACAAGCATTAGGGTTTCTAACTTATAAGGAGGTGTTGGACGCCGTCCTAAAGAGAGAACTCGACTTACAGAACCCTAAGACAGATCTAGAACACAAGAAAATCGTTTCTT
>NW_010970491.1:532309-537124 GCF_000463585.1 Tarenaya hassleriana | reverse complement strand
GATCTCTGGTGTGACCGGGGTTCTTTTGCTTGTGCAATCGCACCATTGTTGTCACAATATAACTCAATGGGATCTGCAATGCTAGGAATGACCCCCAGGTCTCCCACAAATTTCCTGATCCAAACAGCTTCTTTAGCTGCATCCGATGCTGCTATGTACTCGGCTTCTGTAGTCGAATCTGCAACGGTTGGTTGTTTGGAACTCTTCCAACTAATAGCCCCACCGTTTAGGCAGAAAACGTAACCTGACTGCGATCTGAAGTCATCTCTGTTGGTTTGGAAACTAGCATCGGTATAACCACTTATAGCGAGCTCGTCTTCCAATCCGCCATACACCAAGAACAAATCCTTAGTCCTTTTCAAGTACTTAAGGATGTTCTTGACCGCAATCCAGTGAGCCTCACCTGGTGTAGACTGATATCTACTAGTCATACTCAATGCATATGATACATCCGGATGAGTACACAATATGGCGTACATGATGGATCCAATTGCTGATGCATATGGTATCCTACTCATGCGCTCTTGCTCATCCTGTGTCTTTGGACACTGAGTCTTGCTAAGAGCTACGTCATGTCCCATTGGCAAGGCACCCCTCTTGGAGTCTTGCATCTTGAACCGATTCAAGACCTTGTCAATGTATGTACTCTGACTTAGACCAAGAAGCCTTCTCGATCTATCTCTATAGATCTTGATTCCTAGAATATAGGCGGCTTCTCCTAAGTCCTTCATCGAAAAGACTGATCCTAGCCAGGATTTTACTCCTTGCAAGGTAGGAATGTCATTTCCGATGAGCAATATATCATCCACATAAAGTACAAGGAAGACCACTGCGCTCCCACTGACCTTCTTGTAAACGCATGGCTCATCTTCGTTTTGCAGGAAGCCAAACGTTTTGACTGCCTCGTCAAATCGAAGATTCCAGCTCCTCGAAGCCTGCTTCAGTCCATAAATGGATCTCTGAAGCTTACACACCTTCCTCGGACTCTTAGGATCGACAAAACCCTCGGGTTGTGTCATGTACACATCCTCGAGCAAATTTCCGTTACGGAATGCGGTCTTGACGTCCATCTGCCATATCTCGTAGTCATAATACGCAGCTATGGCCAGCAGAATCCGTATGGATTTAAGCATCACGACTGGTGAAAAGGTTTCATCATAGTCTATACCATGAATCTGTCGAAACCCTTTCGCTACGAGTCGTGCCTTATAGGTATGCACGATGCCATCCATGTCGGTTTTCTTCTTGAAAACCCACTTGCATCCAATGGTTTTAATACCATCGAATGAATCGACCAAAGTCCACACTTTGTTGTCGTACATGGATTGCATCTCAGACTCCATGGCCTGGTGCCATTTCTCGGAATCGGAACTCGCCACAGCCTCTGAATACGACGTAGGCTCGTCATGTTCTAACAACATGAGTTCTTCGTTTCCAGTCACAAGAAAACCATATCTTGTAGGCTCTTGGCGAATTCTACCAGATCTCCGAGGTTCACTAGGAGGTGCTGTCTCAACAACATGTGACACATGTTGAACTGTTTCGACCTGTTCACTCGGTTCTTCGACTATTTGTGGTTCTCGAACTTCTTCGAGATCTATTCTACTCCCACTAACTCTCTTGGAGACGAACTCTCTCTCCAAGAAAGATCCATTCCGAGCAACAAACACTTTGTTGTCAGATGGGTTGTAGAACCAGTACCCTTTAGTTTCCTTAGGGTAACCCACAAATATGCATTTAGAATGGCGTTTCCGAGAGGAGGAACCGAACCTTATTGGATATGGTACGGTCTATGATGAGTCAGGTCGATCTTCCTAAATCCTTCTGGGGATATGCTTTGGAAACGGCAGCGCTTATACTGAACAACTGTCCAACAAAGTCGGTTCAGAAGACTCCATATGAGATATGGACTGGGAAGCGTCCCAGGTTAGCATTTATGAAGATTTTCAGTAGGTACGGTTATGTCTACTTGATGAGACATAAGTCTGAAACGCTTGAATTGTTCAAGAATTTCAGAAACGAGGTACAGAACCAACTTGGCAAGACGATCAAGTTGCTTCGATCTGATCGAGGTGGCGAGTATATGAGCCAAGAGTTCACTGACTATCTGGCAGATTGTGGGATTGTCTCACAGCAAGCGGTTTAAGCCGAACGACTTAAACCCGACCTATCTCTGGCATTGTCGACTTGGTCACATCAATGAGAAACGCATTGCGAAGCTTCATTCTGATGGACTTCTTGATTCTTTTGATTATGAGTCAATTGAATCATGCGATTCCTGTTTGATGGGCAAGATGACAAAATCTCCTTTTACTAGAAAAGGAGAACGGGCTACGGAGTTGCTAGAACTCATACATAGTGATGTGTGCGGTCCTATGAGCTCGCCCGCTAGAGGGGGTTATCTGTATTTCGTTACGTTTACTGATGATTTCAGTAGGTACTACGGTTATGTCTACTTGATGAGACATAAATCTGAAACACTTGAATTGTTCAAGATTTTCAGAAACGAGGTACAGAACCAACGTGGCAAGACGATCAAGTTGCTTCGATCTGATCGAGGTGGCGAGTATATGAGCCAAGAGTTCACTGACTATCTGGCAGATTGTGGGATTGTCTCACAGCTGACTCCACCTGGAACGCCACAATGGAATGGCGTTTCCGAGAGGAGGAACCGAACCTTATTAGATATGGTACGGTCTATGATGAGTCAGGTCGATCTTCCTAAATCCTTCTGGGGATATGCTTTGGAAACAGCAGCGCTTATACTGAACAACTGTCCAACAAAGTCGGTCAGAAGACTCCATATGAGATATGGACTGGGAAGCGTCCCAGGTTAACATTTATGAAGATTTGGGGATGCGACGTTTACGTGAAACGTCTGACTTCTGATAAGCTATCCGCCAAGTCTGATAAATGCATATTTGTGGGTTACCCTAAGGAAACTAAAGGGTACTGGTTCTACAACCCATCTGAGAACAAAGTGTTTGTTGCTCGGAATGGATCTTTCTTGGAGAGAGAGTTCGTCTCCAAGAGAGTTAGTGGGAGTAGAATAGACCTCGAAGAAGTTCGAGAACCACAAATAGTCGAAGAACCGAACGAACAGGTCGAAACAGTCCAACCTGTATCACGAGTTGTTGAGACAGCACCTCCTAGTGAACCTCGGAGATCTGGTAGAATTCACCAAGAGCCTACAAGATATGGTTTTCTTGTGACTGGAAACAACGAACTCATGTTGTTAGAACATGACGAGCCTACGTCGTATTCAGAGGCTGTGGCGAGTTCCGATTCCGAGAAATGGCACCAGGCCATGGAGTCTGAGATGCAATCCATGTACGACAACAAAGTGTGGACTTTGGTCGATTCATTCAATGGTATTAAAACCATTGGATGCAAGTAGGTTTTCAAGAAGAAAAACGACATGGATGGCATCGTGCATACCTATAAGGCACGACTCGTAGCGAAAGGGTTTCGGCAGATTCATGGTATAGACTATGATGAAACCTTTTCACCAGTCGTGATGCTTAAATCCATACGGATTCTGCTGGCCATAGCTGCGTATTATGACTACGAGATATGGCAGATGGACGTCAAGACCACATTCCTTAACGGGAATCAGCTCGAGGATGTGTACATGACACAACCCGAGGGTTTTGTCGATCCTAAGAGTCCGAGGAAGGTGTGCAAGCTTCAGAGATCCATTTATGGACTGAAGCAGGCTTCGAGGAGCTGGAATCTTCGATTTGACGAGGCAGTCAAAACATTTGGCTTCCTGCAAAACGAAGATGAACCATGCGTTTACAAGAAGGTCAGTGGGAGCGCAGTGGTCTTCCTTGTGCTTTATGTAGATGATATATTGCTCATCGGAAATGACATTCCTACCTTGCAAGGAGTAAAATCCTGGCTAGGATCAGTCTTTTCGATGAAGGACTTAGGAGAAGCCGCCTATATTCTAGGAATCAAGATCTATAGAGATAGATCGAGAAGGCTTCTTGGTCTAAGTCAGAGTACATACATTGACAAGGTCTTGAATCGGTTCAAGATGCAAGACTCCAAGAAGGGTGCCTTGCCAATGGGACATGACGTAGCTCTTAGCAAGACTCAGTGTCCAAAGACACAGGATGAGCAAGAGCGCATGAGTAGGATAACATATGCATCGGCAATTGGATCCATCATGTACGCCATGTTGTGTACTCGCCCAGACGTATCATATGCATTAAGCATGACTAGTAGATATCAATCTACACCAGGTGAGGCTCACTGGATTGCGGTCAAGAACATCCTTAAGTACTTGAGAAGGACTAAGGATTTGTTCTTGGTGTATGGCGGATTGGAAGACGAGCTCGCTATAAGTGGTTATACCGATGCTAGTTTCCAAACCGACAGAGATGACTTCAGATCGCAGTCAGGTTATGTTTTCTGCCTGAACGGTGGGGCTATCAGTTGGAAGAGTTCCAAACAGCCAACCGTGGCAGATTCGACTACAGAAGCCGAGTACATAGCAGCATCGGATGCAGCTAAAGAAGCTGTTTGGATCAGGAAATTTGTGGGAGACCTGGGGGTCATTCCTAGCGTTGCAGATCCCATTGACTTGTACTGTGACAACAATGGTGCGATTGCGCAAGCTAAGGAACCCCGGTCACACCAGAGATCCAAACACATACTCAGGCGATTTCACTTGATCAGAGAAATCATCGACAGAGGAGACGTGAAGATAAGCAGAGTGTCGACAGATGATAATATTACCGACCCATTGACGAAGCCTCTCCCTTCATCAAAACATGATGGTCATGTTAAGGGTATGAGGATTAGATGCTT
>NW_010970491.1:517810-530048 GCF_000463585.1 Tarenaya hassleriana | reverse complement strand
AGCTTCACCAAGCTTCTTGTCCTTCAGATCCTCCACGTAAAGGTGACAATTACGCTTCCAGTGTCCAGACACTCTGCAGTAATGACAGTCACCCTTATCGGGCTTGGGCTTGGGCGTAGAGGCAACTTTTGCCTTTTTCGCCGCCTTCTTTTTGGCTTTACCCCGCCGCTTCTTGCTGGAGTTATTCTCAACAACAAGCATAGTCTTGGGCACCACGATATCCTGCTCGGCCGATTTCAGTATCCCATGCAGTTCGGCTAAGCTCTTTGTCATCCCGTGCATATGGTACTGCATTACGAACTGGTTATAGTCCTCGGGTAATGACATCAGGATCAAGTCTGCAACCAAGTCACCATCGAGGTTCACTCCCATACGCTCAAGTTCTTCAACATGAGCTCTCATGTTGAGGACGTGGGTGTTGACAGAGCTACCTCTCGGCATCTCCGTCTTCACCAGAGCTTTCAGCGTCTTGTACTTTTCAGTGCGCGCTAGCTCCTCAAACATGGTCTTGAGCTGACTGATCATATCAAACACGCTCTTCTCCTCAAACTGCCTCTGCAGATTCGGGGCCATGCTTCCCAACATGAGACAGGAGATCTCATTGTCGTCAGTCTGATGCTTCTGCCAAGCATCCTTGACGGCTCTCGTGGCATTGGTCGCAGGCTCTGGTGGTATAGCCCCTTCTAGGACGTATGACTTCTTATCGTGCTTGAGAACTATTCTTAAGTTACGATACCAGTCTAAGAAGTTTGTCCCGGTCAATTTATCCTTCTCAAGGATAGATCGCATTGTCAAACTCGGTACGCTACCGGTTGACGCCATGTCCTACAAAAGAGACAAAACAGAACGAACAAAACAAATGCAGATTCTATTAATGATCTACTACCAGCTAGTCCATCATCAATCAGTGTCAATCTATCTATGATCCACTACCAGCTAGTCCATCATCAAATAATGACAACATAGATGCAAAGATGAGCTATATTCCCATAAAGAAAATTAACCCTACGATAATTTTCTATATGGGACTAAGATCCGTATTTCACATAAGAACAAGTTTTTACACTCAGTCTTATGCTATTTAGGTAGACATCTAATGTCAATCATATCTAATATGACTCTTAGATCCTTTATGAGACTATTATATCAAATATCATTGCATACTCGTCTCATCTGTACCATTAAGTCTCAAGTCAAACTTGACAACTTAACCCAAGATAAACCATATTCAAGTTGTAGGAACCACGATTTCCTACCCTGCCTCACAAGGATAATCCGGCACGCTCAGCTTTGGCATGACCCGTGTTACGGACGATCGATGCCTTGACAGGCGCTCTAGTAATGGGAGGTACACACTTAGCATTACATGAATAAGGGTTTTTCGAAACCGCACCTAGATCAAGCATCTACTTTCAAGCTATGAGAACCACCATTTCTCCATCTTGCCTCACCAAGATAATACGGCACACCCAGCTTTGGCATGGCCCATGACACGTACGATCGAGGCCTTGACAAGTGCTTTACTTATAGAGCTCCTAGATCTAACCGGTTTCTGTGCAACGATTGTACATATAAAGGATCAACAATTATTTCTTGATCAGATGTATTACATAATCTGAATAGACCATCCATTCGATTATGTAATCCCAATCTCGAAGCTCCCACTCAATCAAGCATATCCAATATCTTGATTAAGTTACATGCATTCATTCACTATGGACCATCCATAAGAATAAATCAAGTCTATTTGAGTTACAGTTGATCAGATTATCCAACGATTGCGTAATCGGACCTCGAAAACGGAAATTTTCGGAATCTGGACCTCGGACCGTCCGTTCCAGGTGTGGAACGGACGGACCAGCCTTGGAGAACAGACGGAACGGACGGTCTACGACAGTAGAACGGACGGTCCGCTCTTTGCCATGGAACGGACGGTCTGTGCGACAGAACGGACGGTCCGTACTTCGCAGAACGACCGGTCCAGTCACAGAACGGGACGGTCTTGCCTCATCAGCTGAAACGGACGTTCTGACACTCAGACCGTCTGGTCCAGACCTGAAAATCGAGGATCAACCTTCCGTTCCGTAGCTTCAGTCCGCCACCCCGGACCGTCCGGTCTGGCTAACCCAGAACGGACGGTCTAGGGTTCATGAACGTGATCAGATCACGTTCTACCGTGTTCTCGGCCCCGATCAGACCCGAAACTGATCCGAATTCTCCTGTAAACCCAAAATTCGAACTCCTGCACTCTATGCAACATGAAACATGCAATCTACACTAGATTCAATCATCAAACATGCATAGAAATCAAAGCAAACATGGATTCAAACAATTCAAATCCTAAAACATGCGTGATCGGGTTCTACGAAATCAAAACAGAGCAACCAGGCTCTGATACCACTGTTGGGATTCCTGGGATCTCATGAGCGAATCTAATTCCTAAGAGATCGATTCTAGGGTTGTGCAGCGGAAGTAAAACAAAAATTTTATAAAACCCTAGAACCATGCTGCTATTGAAAACGTAGAAACGTTAGAACGCTTACCTCAATCGATCCGGGGCCTGTATCAACTGAAGAATTTGTCCGATCACTTAGGGAGGAAGATTACCTCGCCCTCTACACGTATCCACACCTCGGGATGGATTCCAACGGTTGGAACTTGTCTGCTATGACTCGAATCTCTATTCGGTTTTTCGCACTTCGAGAAAAACGAGACTTAGAACTTGTTGAGCTTTTTGGATCTCACCAAAAACTCTCCAAGAACACCAAAAGTCGGCTACTAAAAGTCTCTTATCAATTAGGGTTCTAATCTCTTTCTTATAAAGTGATTTAACCCTAATTTCGGTTTAATTTTCGGAAACTGAAGCCCGGAACGGACGGTCCAGAGATACACGCGGACCGTCCGTTCCAGCACGTGGAACGGACGTTCCGCTCACGTGGACCGTCCGGTCTGGTTCGGGCGGACCGTCCGTTCTGGACTTTCTGGTCCGTCCGTTCCAGCCCCTTCCGTCTCGGTTTTTCGTCGTTTTCTCTCGTGCATTTGTCCTTCCCTGCGTGTGTGACCCTGTAGGCTCATTCGACATAGCAGTATAACCTGAAATCCCTATTTCGGGTATACAAGTCATAGGCGGTCTCTAGCAAGACACTATGACTACCTATCTCGAATAGAGTTGGTTCGTGATCTTACGAACACCAGTGATGATTCCGGCTGATGATCCTTTTGTATCGCGATATCATATGTCGAACATAAGGCATGGACCAGCCACCTTATCTGATTCGACTGCTTTCTCGTTCACTGAGTTTGACTGTCTGAAATAGACGACGTTCGTCTATAGTGCGGCCACACATTTCTACAGTCTCGCTCACACGAGGGGCCCCGCGATATCTCTCTCTTTTACGAGAGGTACAAATTCCGTCTTGACTATCTACAATCCAGTACATGATTCGTTTCGTACCTGATACACGCCTTTATAGTCCTCCTGTTACGCAGGACGTTTGACGTAATCAAAGCACGCAACTCCTCATGTTGGATTCCGTAGATATCTCAGGTCTTAGGATCCAATCATGGAACCGTCATATGAGATTCAAGTCATGACGCTAGTCCATGTGACAATCTCATGTGGGTCAATCCAGTATTCCGTTCTCCAACGAATACCTATGATCGTGATCGTATCCAATACCTATGATCATCTATGTGATCATCAATCACACATCATACTAGTCTTATTATGTCGTTATTCCCATAACGACACAAGACTAGGGAGTTTAGTATCATTCATAATGATACATGGATTTCATAACAGATCTAGCATGCAAGAACATGTAATGAATAAAATACTCTCATAAAACCACATAGAAAGTATCAATACATCGAATGTATCTGAACAAAGCTCATAATCAGTACATCATAGAGCACTAAACCAACAGGCTCCTCATCGACAAATGGTTCGTTGAGGACGTACTCCTTATCTTCGCTTCTGAGAACAATTCTCAAGTAACGACACCAGTCAAGGACGTTCGCCCTATTGAATTTTTTTACGCTCAATGATCGATCACAAGAAGGTGACGGATTTGGTATACTACCAGTTCCGCTGTTCGCCATCTACAGAATTTTAGACAGTATGACAAGAAGATATAAATATATACAGAAAACAAGCAAAGAACAATTCCAAGTATATCACCAGATAATATAGACAAAAACACGATAAAAACTCACACTAAGATGATAACCCTCAGTATCCTCTTATGGGTACTAGGATCCCAATTCACGAACATAATTCATAAGTCTGCTTTGGCATTACCCCTTAAGATTATGCTAATCAGGTAGACAAACATTTGTTAATCACATCCAATGTCATTCCTAGCAATCATGAGATCATAGTATCGCATACTATTGTATGTTGTATCTCATCTTGTACCATTGAGTCCAAAACTCTTTTGATGACTCAATTCAGCTCAAACCATATTCGAGTTCATGAAATGAAATAACTTGGTACACCTCGCATAGGCAAAACCTATACCAAATTATCTCTTCCATCCCGCCTCACAAAGATAACATGGTGCACCTCGCGTAGGCGAAACCTACACACAGATAATCGATGCCTTGACGAGTACCCTATTAATGGGTGGTACATAAGCTTATATTTCAGAGAGAATTTTAGATGTAACTATTACACCATATGAACAAGTTTGTTCATTCCACCATAACTCGATATGTAACAATTACATATGATGTATCATAAATAACAATTGTTTCATATACATCCACGAAAACTCTAGCAATAGGTTTCCGGGATTCGGGGCGGAGCCCCGACACCGGGGTTCGGGGCGGAAACCCCGACCAGGGTCCAGGAGCGGAGCCCCGTCGAACCAGACAATTTCAGTAACACAGTTACCCGGGAGAACACAGATTCTGAGGCAAATATCGAGGTTTTCAACGTCGATATCGATGTTCTCAACGTTGATATCGATGTCTCAACATCGATATCGAGGTTCTCTAACATCGATATTCTTCAGATCTGGCATCTGAAAATCTCGATGTTTGTCGACATCGATATCGACGTTCCCTAACATCGATATTCTTCAGATCTAGTATCTGAAGATCTCGATCGATATCGATGTTCTCTAACATCGATATTGAGGTTCCTCAACGTTGATATTCTTCAGGTCTAGTATCTGAAGATCTCGATGTTTACTCAACATCGATATCGAGGTTCCAAACATCGATATTTTTTCAGATTTGAAAAAAAATATCGAGGTCTCCAAAACATCGATATTCGGAAAACACGATCTGTTCATCTGATTTTTAACTATGTGATCGATCTAATCGATTCACGAGTTTCTTATTCGATTTTGATTATATCAACACTTTGATACAACCAAATCGAACCAAACAATTGATTGTTTTTACAAAAATATCAAATCGTTTGACAGATCCATACAATACAGAGAGTACACATTTGATTCTCTTGTTCAAAACCGATTTTAAACTCAACTACCAAACATGAAACGGGTTTCAATTATACGCCAACCAGACTCTAATACCACTGTTGGGGTTTTGGAGATCCCTAAACATGCGTTCATAACGGTTTCTAGGGTTCCAATCTTGGGTTTCACGCAGCGGAATAATATGAAACGAAACCCAATCAACAGATCTTGTATATAATGATAAAGGTATCTATATACCAACCTGTTTCGATCCAGAGACCTGTCACAAACGCTGAAATCCAACGTTCTCTACAGCTAGTCCACACTCATGGGCTTGCTTCTGCTAGAACACGATCTAGAGGTCGGGAACGAAAACCGAGATAATCCCGGCTGAGAGAAATTTTGGCCAAGAGAGAGAGAGGGAGAGTTCGAAATTCTCTTATGTTTCTTCATCCTAAATTATGTTTCCTAAACATAATTATAAAAGGATTAGAGTTTCATTAAACCAAATGGGCTTTAACTTAATTATTAAGAGAAAACAAGCTCATTAACCTCATTAATGAACATATGGGCTCATTGGACCACCTAAACCCATCCAATTGATTTCTAATCAGTTTCGCAAACCGATCGTGGCCAAAGCACCATATTCATCACCCGAACGACCCTAAGTGCCACATGTTCTCCGACAATAGGTGGACAACTTGATGAAATCCAATCTTCTCTCTGTGAAGGGCAGGGCAAGATCAGCAAATAACACGTTACTGGAGCACTGGTATTATCTGAGCAGCGAACTAGAAGGCGATAGCACATCACAAACCAGGGAAATGGGCAACTGATTGCCAAACTTTTGGACCACTTAAGCATGGGATTTTCTTATACTCGCTTGCTCAAATGTTACCCGAACAATGGGGATGTTTTTGTACATGTTTTGATCTACACGTATTAATTTCAAATCACATTTAACAAAAAAAACTCTAATTAAGTCGAAACAGACCATTTTGGTTTTGTGGTTAACAAGCCCTCAGTTTTCTTTAATCCTATAATTCCATCTGATCTTGTTCGGTCGGTGTTAGAGACCAAGAAAATGTCAAGGATTCAAACATGAGTACCAAAAGTGAGGACTTGACAACTTGGTGACTCTCGCCTTGAATGAATATACAGGATCAGATGGTGACTTGACTGAATATTGATAGGTGATTATGATAGTAGCCCCAATCAGAAACTTAAAAGATATAAAAGTTTTTGCAAAAAATGTTCTTTCTATCTTATTCATCTTCTTCGTAGAACTTAAATAGAGAAAGGAAAAATAACTAAACATGCAACGTGATCCTACGTGCAAGGAAAATAAATAAAAATAAAAGCTAAAATGAAGAAGTGGTTCCTGTAAAAGAGGAACGACATAGTCCTCCATTACTTAGTCAAATCAACTCCTAATTTGTTGAACCGGTCCAACTGTATCAATACTCCGCGCATCGAGAACTTTTTCCTCAAGGTTCAGTTTAGAAAAACAAAGTCGAACTCGAGTCTCATCCTCCCGCGTTGTCATCGAGATTGTTTATCATGTCGGAGCCTCCTTCCATCAAGAGAAATTGTGCTTGTCTGCATTTATGTCCCAAAGTGCAGTATTTGTCATAGCTAAAACACAACCCAAGACTGTGTTTTCTCTTTATCTCATCCCAATTTAGTTTTTTAGGAGTGAGTCCGGTATTGCTTGGTTGGAAGTTGCTAATCGATGAGTTGGTTGTTGTCGTTTAGTAATTCATCGCGCATCCGAGCCAACATAATGACTTCCTTGAGAGATTGAGGTCGAAACATCCGTATATTGTCTGCAATAGAAGGACTGAGACCTCCGATGTAAGTATCGACCAAAGCTTTGGGAGTCTAACCATGAATCTTGTTGAGGAGCCTTTCAAAGTCTCTTTGATAATTCTGTAGACTTCCAGTTTGTCTGATCTTAGACAATACTTCATCAAAGTCTGTGCATTCGGGTGGTCCAAAGCGGATCCATAGTTCTTCTTCAAAGCGCTCCCAGGTTATGGTCGTTCCATCTTCATCATGTGTTTTTTGAGAGCTTGCCACCACTCATTCGTTTCATTGTCAAGGTGGTACGAAGTGTATTGAACTTGCTGGACTGTAGGGATATCTTGGTAGCTGAAGAGTTGTTTGGCTTTGTTGAGCCATGGGGTAGGGTCGCCTCCGGGGAAATGGGGAAATTCAAGTGTGACGTGTTTCGATTGGAACATAGTATTGGTGAAATATGTTCGAGTGGCAGAGTGCTTGTTATGGGCCCATTCCGGTTGCTTTCCATGGTATGATGAGGTTCTCGTTGTTGTGGTGGAAAAGGATTCAGTGAGGCGATTGATGGATGTGTGGAGGAGTTGAAATTGTTCAGCCATGGTGCTTTTGATCTGAGCGAGCTCACCGTGGACGGTTGATAGCTCGGTTTCCAGATTCTCGATACGTTCCTTGTTAGTTGCCATAGTGACATCACCGTCGGGTGGCCGGATCAACGAGGGAAAAGAAAACGAAAAGATGGGCTCTGATACCAATGATAGTGGTCCCAATCAGAAGTTTAAAAGACAAAAGTTTCTGCAGAAAATGTTCTCTCTGTCTTATTCATCTTCTTCGTAGAACTTAAATAGAGAAAGAAAAAATAACTAAACATGCAACATGACCCTACGTAAAGATATCAATTGGGTTGGATTAAATGGTTAAACCCAACTCAACCCAATAATATTTTTTTTTTGTTAACTGTAATGTATATTAATAAATCTGTTTTACAACCGGATGTTCATCCAGAGTTTTACAAAATAGAGCGTTACAACCCAGGTGTAAGTAGAGAGTCAATACATTAATAGTCAAATATCAAAATGTCGAAACCATGTATTTCGCAGCATTCCATCAAGACATATTTTCCTTCCTTGCAGTTGCAAAGCCATCAGCTTTCTTCGAGTAGCCGTCCGTATCTCTCGGCAAGTGATAGTTGCAGATTGTGATCGATCGCTGTGTAGGCGATTGTTCCGTTCTTTCCACAAAAAGTATAGAGTTGCTTGAAAAGAAGAAGTGTAAGGAAACGAAGGTACCGATTGTTCGAGCATGTTCGTATCCAGCCTAGGAGATCAGATAAAGAGTGGAAATGGCGTAGGGTAATCGGGGCTCGTTGCAGTAGGGACGCCCAGATGGAGTGGTTGTAACTGCACGAGAAGAAAAGGTGGTCCGTTGATTCCTCTTCAGTGGCACATAGTAAACAGGTTGGTTGGACATTTAACCCCCACGCCAAGAGCCGATCTCGGGTTGGAAGTCTGTTTCTAGCAGCAAGCCAAGCCATAAATGTGTGCTTCGGTACAGCCCCGGAAAACCAGATCACACTGTGCCAGTCCACAATCGAAGTCACCTCTCGGCCGAGGTCCCATGCCCTTGAGGTGGTGAATGGCGTAAACTGTAGTAGAGTGGTCTGCAGACCAATAGAACATATCCTCCCTCGTTGAAGTCGACGGTGGTTCCAAGTGCAGAAGTTCTGTGTGAACCTGCTGAATCAAGTCACTACGAGCTGGGGGTAATTCCCATCCTTCCGCCGAGCATACATCTATGACCCTCGAGTTTCTCGGAATGCCTAGAAGTCGAGGACCACCCTCACCCATAAAGGTGATTAAAGGCCCTTGAGGAAGCCAACTATCAAACCAGAATTTGCATGAATTTCCATTTCCCAACCTACAACGAAGAAAATTTCGAGCTAGCGGCCTTAGTTTGAGAATCTTCCTCCAATACCATGATCCCGACCCTCTCTGATTTAGATCCCAGAACGATTTATCAGCTAGCCGATGAACCCTCAACCATGCAACCCATAATGAGCCCCCACGGGTGAAAAGTATCCAGATTAGTTTCAAGCAGAGACACTTGTTCCAATCTGTGACTTTTTTCAGTCCCAACCCCCCTTCTTGCTTAGGTTTGCAAACTGAGTCCCATGAAACCTTGGCTCCCTTGGCAGATTCAGGCATGCCAGTCCATAGAAAAGCTGCACACATTCTTTCAATTCCCTTCGTGCACGTAGTCGGTAAGATAAAAGCAGAGGCCCAGAAGTTGATCAAACTGTAAATGACAGATTTTAGGAGTTGTAATCTGCCTGCAAAAGAGAGGTGTCGAGTAGTCCAGGAGCACAGTTTGCCTCGTATGGACTCAATTAACCTGTTGCACTCCCTATCAGAAATCTTTGAACCCGATAAAGGCAGACCCAAGTAACGCACTGGAAGTGAAGCAGCAGTTATACCCAGATGTTCGGCCATACTAGAGACCAAATCTGGTCTCTTACCATCTGCAAATAAACTAGTCTTTCCCCTGTTCAGCTGGAGTCCGGATGTGCTGTAGAATGTGTCAAAGGTACGTATGATATCCGTAATAGAAGCTTCTGAGAATTCAGAAAAAACCAAGACATCATCAGCAAACATCAAGTGCGAGATCATTGGCGAACAACAGATACCTGGGAGTCGAATGGATCCTTGAGTTACCCTCATGTCCAACAACTGTGAGAGAACTTCCATGACAATTGTGAAGATGTATGGGGAGAGAGGGTCACCCTGACGCAACCCCCTTTTCCCGGTAAAGAACCCCACTGTTTCACCATTGATGCATAGCGAAAAGGATGTCGTAGTTAGGCAGGCTTCAACCCAGATGATGAAGTCTCGCGGAAAACCCATAGCTTGCAACACCCTAATAGCGAAGGGCCAATGCACAGAGTCGAATGCTTTTCTAAGATCAACTTTGAGCATAGCTTTCCTTGGTGTGCCACCTCGATCAAACCCCGCAGTCAATTCTGAGGCGAGTAAGACATTTTCTAGCAATGTGCGGCCTGGAATAAAAGTCGATTGATTTGGGGACAGCAGCCGAGGAAGGACCATTTTAAGTCTGCCAGCAAGCAAACGAGCAACAATCTTGTAGACGGTGTTGCAACATGAGATCGGTCTATAGTCCTTCAATAATGATGCATTGTAGGCTTTCGGTATAAGGGTAATAAGAGTAGTGTTCCACTGGTGTAGGAGCTTCCCTGTAGTGAAGAATTCTCTCACAGCGGCAGTAACATCACTTCCCACTATATCCCAGCAACTCGTGAAGAATTCAGCTGGGTATCTGTCAGGGCCTGGGGCCTTCCCACTTGGCAGTGAGAAAACAACATTCTTGATGTCTTCATCAGAGGGTATTTGTACCAGAGTCGAGGTTAGATCCTCCGGGAAGCGATGTTGTATGATTTCCTCCAAGGAATCCACCGACCAACAGTCAATGGAGGTATTGGGAGTCCCCAGGATGCCACGAAAATAGTCCACAGCCATTGTTTTGATCTTCATTGGGTCATAGTGTCGTTCACCTGCATCATCAATGAGGACACGAATAGCATTAGTCGATTGCCGAGAAGCTACCACACGGTGGAAGTACTTGGTATTATTGTCTCCCTCTTTAAGCCAACGAACTCGCGATTTCTGCTTGAGGAATGTCTCCTCGGCAAGCGAGAGTGCAAGCCATGATGATCTGGCCTTGGCTTCTAGCATTGCTACCTCCACGGATGGCCTTTGTAGTAGCATGTTTTGGGCCTCTTGCAGATTGTGTAATGCCTCTTTGGTGCGGGACTGGATGTTGCTAAAAGCATCTTGATTCAGCCTTCTCAATTCCCCTTTTAATGCCTTCAGCTTATAGAATAACCGAAACATATATGACCCAGCTGGTGTGCTGCTTCTCCAATTTTGGGTGACTCTGCTTGAGAACTCTTCATGCTTTACCAGATGTAGTAAGAAACGAAAGCTGGTCCGCCTCCTGTTTGCGTTGGAGTCCAATGTAATAACACATGGACAGTGATCGGAAGGCGTCGGGGAATCAAAGAATGCGAAGGAATCATGGAACTTGAGTATCCATTGATCATTTACCATAGCACGATCGAGTTTCCTTGCCATAGGATGTACTTGGTTGCAGTTAGTCCAAGTGTGGAAATTTCCCCTGCCAGCTAAGTCAAAGAGAGCTGCCGAAGAGATACAGTCCCTGAATTCTGACATGCCCGAGTGTGGGGTGAAAGGCATAGTCGGGGAAGCATGCTCAGTTGGGTGCAAGATTTGGTTGAAGTCACCAACAAGTAGCCACGGTCGGGAAGAAAGGAGCTGATGCCCCGAGAGCTCCACAATTTCCTGCCATAACCTTCGTCATTCAATGGAGGTATTCCTGGCATAGACGAAACTGATCGTGATGTAGGTTGATGAACCAGGAGAGTATACTCCACAGGTAAGCATTTGGTCTGAGGTGGCAAACACTGTTACTGCTAAAGAGTTGTGCCATAACACCCAAATACGTCCCAGGGAGGCTGTTGCATAGTTACTAGCAAATTTCCATCCAGGAACAAGATACTGGCCAATAGTTTCAGCTTCAGTTTCCTCACGGACCCTAGTTTCAATAAGCCCCCCAATCTGAACATGTTGCGATCGCAACCATTCCTTGATGTGACGCTGCTTTGATGATCCGTTCAATCCTCTTACATTCCAACAAAAGACTCTCATATCAAAATTGTCAAAAACTCAAAATGTCAAAAACACCTGGGTGAGGTGTAACTACTGGGGGGCATTTCTACCCCTCCGACCTCTTTTACCTTCCATGAGGTCCAAGGCCGTGGGTTGTGTAGAGATGGCTCGTGAACGTAGAACCCGTTGAGCCTCCTGTATTAGCTGCTTTTCAGTGTCAAAACAGAATCTTGATTTCACATCTGGTGTAGGGCACGTAGCAATCGGAGTAGCTGTTTGTGGGGGTTTAGCTTTCCCGTCTTCTGGATACAGATCGGA
>NW_010970491.1:505795-517611 GCF_000463585.1 Tarenaya hassleriana | reverse complement strand
TTTGGTTTCGGAAGAGGTACTCAGGTCCTTCTTGGCAGTTAGACTGGTGTTACATGCCGACAGAAGGATGACTGAAGAACCAGGGGTTGTTTTTGTTGTCAGTGGAAGAGGTGGTACAGGGGAAGGCTGACCGGAGGTCAATATTGGGGTCCCTTGGGACGGCGCAGCCTCTGTATCCCCATTAACTGGAGGTTGCGCCTCTGTGGATGCTCCCGATGCCGTTTTGGGAACCGCCTTTGATAGGCAGCTATTTGGCTTATGGCCGAACTCCTGGCACTTGGTACACCTTGGGGGTGTCCAAGCATAATGGACTTGAATACGCACAACACCGCCTGAGTCATCCTCAATATCCACTGAATCTGGGAGGTTAGCCCCTAAACTTACCTCAACTTTTACTCGAGCCTCGCCTACGCTTAGCGGATCTAAGCGCATTCTCTGTGTGTAGAGGTTCGCCTATCCCGCAGGTGATATAGCTGGTGATATAGCTGATGCCACGAAGGGAGTATAACTCGACAGGGATACTTTTTAGTGTCACCCATATAGGAGCTGAGGTCAAAGCAGTATTCCGTAGAGTTTCCGTCGTCGACCATTTTGCCACCGTGAACATCACGTCAGCCGCTCTCCAAAGGCCAACCTCCAGGACCCATTCCCGGGTAGAGAGGTCCGGAATGAAAAACAAACAGGATGTATCACTGATACGTCTAACATGAATACGTGACTTCTTTCCCCAAATCGGGTTGAGGATTTGAAACAGCTTTGCTCCAGTTGGCGCTATGCCATAGAAATTCCCCACAAGGTATCCTTGCCAGGATTTTGATGCTTCCACTAGAACTGAGCTCGGAACACGAACCCGAGGTATGCCGTCGGCAGAAAGAGTGGGTGTTGCAACTCTAGATAGATTTCGGGATGATGGCTTTAGCCTTTGGGCCCAGGGGTACCGATTCGGCGATGGACCGCTTACATCAGGATTTCTCGTCAACTCACATGCTGGAGAGGTAGCAATATGAGAGGTAACCTTAGCAACAGTAGGAACAGTGCGAGATCCTGATGTTGCAGAGTTGACCCCAGATTTAGAGACCGACAGTGGAGGGAAATCCGCTGCGGAGAGAGGCGGAGGAGCGACAGTGGTAGTTGTGTCTGGAGATGATGGTCGAGAGGGTGATTTAGGAGGGGAGACGACGGAGATGGGCTCAGGATCTGGA
Source organism: Tarenaya hassleriana (assembly GCF_000463585.1). Taxonomy (NCBI): domain Eukaryota; kingdom Viridiplantae; phylum Streptophyta; class Magnoliopsida; order Brassicales; family Cleomaceae; genus Tarenaya; species Tarenaya hassleriana. Next base: position 516,409 of record NW_010970491.1, on the reverse strand, counting down.
GGATGTGGCGGGTCCTCACTCGGCTCAGGCGAGAGAGATTCGCGGATTTGAGATTTCGCAAATTTCTTTGAGTTCGCCTTCGGAGAGTTCTTCTTGCGAGCCATGGTGGTATGGGGGTAGCTTGAGGAAAAAAAAATTGGAAGGGCTGGAAGAGGTGGGTACTAACCGGTAGTAGCCGGCCAGCGCCGGACGGCGGAGTTTGGTCAGAGCGGTCAGTATTTGCGGTGGCTAGGGATTGATGATGAAGAAAGGGGTTGATGAAATTTGGTAAAGTTAGAGAGAAGCAGGAGAACTTTCTCTCTCATCCTCAAAAACCATATGAATTGGTATTTTTAAGTCGTATACCGCCCAACCCAATAATATTGCATAATGGATAAACTTATTTGGTTAATTTTGTTAAATGGGTTAAATGGGTTTTAACCCAATTAGGTTATGTTTTAATGGTTTACCCATTTAACTCAATAAACTCCTTTTTTAAGTTTTTTGGTAATCAGCATTCATGTGGAGAATCCAACTTGATAATATCAAATCTCAAGTTGCGAAAAAAACATACGAACAAAACAGGAACTAGACCATTTTAAATTTCATAATTTATAATTTTACAAGATTCGAATATAGTTACAAAATAATGTCAAATTGCATTTAGATTTGTGATGTATGGTATTATAAAATAATAGATAAAATTTTACGACAACAGAAAAAAAATTTATCACCAAACTGGTGGGAAGAGTGGAAGGATACCAACCATGTTTCGAAGAAATTGTAAATATATATTGTAATATCTACATAAATCTTTAAAAAATATTTTATAATATATCTGTATCTTAATGGAAATCACATGGAAATTCTCTCATTATATTATATATTGAGAATATTAATGTGAATAGGATACGAAGAGATTTTACCAAATTACAGAAATTGTTTATATACGGAAAATTCGGTTTAGGTGTTCGTTATAGTTTTTTTTACAATTTAATCATATTTATTTTATTTTTATGAAAAATAAATAATTTTGGTATGTAAATGAATTTTGTTTGCAATGCATGAAACCGGTAGACATGATATACACATTCTCTCGTCAAATAGAATTATATTATTGGTAAATCATTAAAGTGAATGAAATAATTGGGTTTAAATGGGATAATTGGACTAACCTAACCCATTTGGTTTTGAAAATACTTTTAATGGTTTGTGTTAACCCAACCCATTAATTTCAATAACCCAAATGGGTTGGAACTAAATGGATTGGTTAACCCACTTTGACAACTCTAACCCTATGTGCAAGGAAAAAAAAAAAAGCTAAAATAAAGAAGTTGTTCCTATAAAAGAGGAACGACATAGTCCTCTATTACTTAGTCAAATCAACTCTTAATCTGTTGAACCTGTCCAACTGTATCAGATTAGCAATCAATTTTTCCAGGAGCTATTCGAGAGTTCTCTACTAGGTACAAAAGGATAATGGATGGAAATCCCCAAAACATCAAAAATATGCATCAAAATGTACAAAGCAAAGCACATCTATAATTATTTAAATATTGTGAAATGCGATAAATATCCTATGTACAGATGTATCGTAAAGATGGATCAACGGTTCTCTTGTGAATATTTTCCCAAACTAATCGACACTGACATGGATCTTGGACAAGTAAAGATGGACTCAGACTTGGACTCAAGGCCCAATATCACAAATTAATGAGGCCCAATTGCATGCAAGGCTGAGGTGTGGCGTATTTTTTGTTAAAGAAAAAAAATAATAATGGAGGGGAATCAAACTCCATATTTCCATATTTGCTTTTGGTTTCCATTTGTTGTTTTGTTCCTCCACATATTATTTCTTGTAGTTCACTTTCCATGTTTCTTTCTAGTTATTTTTCGTGTATATATATGTTTGTTACATGAGGAATAGTAAAATATGTCTTCCTTTTACAATAAAATAATCCCTAAATCTTCTCTTCTTCTTCATCCATGTCCGAGAGATTCATAAACAACTCCTTGATTCTTCTTCTTCTTCTCCTCTTTGTTATTTCATAGTAAAAACTCACGGATGTCTGTGATCCTCGTTTTCATCCAATTGGTTCGTAATTGCTCATATATTCCTGAAAATCTACGGAAGAACGAAACGGTGCAAAACACATGCCTAATATGCTGCAAATGTCGAGGGATGCATAGAAATCGGGAGAAACTATGCAATAAAGTATAGAATAACGACATGCAAATACAGCGTTATCATCCTTTCTTTTTTGTTGGTAAAATGTGAGTGATATAAATAAAAAAGGTTCGTATACATCAGTTTTGACAAAAGAGGGCATATAAAAAAAAAATTTGGATTCCCATATGCACATAGGCAAAAACATGACGCATGAAAAGCTACAACTCAATATAAGATCCTAAGTGAGGCCTGCTGTAAAGAAGTACCAATCCTGAAGGAGTGAGCTGTTGGAGGGGGGAGCTGCGAAGCTGTAGTGACAGCAGCATAGTTCTCATTCGACGGTCTAACCTGCGGCAAAGAGCTTCCACCGACTTCGCCGTGCCTCGGAACACGGTCGTTCCGTTCCTTCCACAATATATCAATAACTAGTTGAGGTGTAAGCTTGGAAAACAACAGCCTGCTTCTGTCTTGGATGTCTCTGTTTCTTCGCCGCCACCCATGACAGAGTGCTAGCTCTGTCGGAGCAGGACTCCAGCAACAATTAGTAAAATGGAGCCATAACGCTGAACTGAAATGACAGCTAAAGAAGAGATGGGAGAGGCTCTCGTTGTCTTCACCACAAAGCAAGCAAATTATGTCAGTCTTATGCAACGCGTCGCTTCAATTATTTTGTATAAAAAAAAGTTATAAATCCTAAATAGAGGATCGATGCATGAAGTCGTGAAAAGGCGTTGATTAAAGGAAATGTATATGATTAAAGGAAATGTATATGAAGACATAAACATTAATTGACGAAAAAGAATACGCGAAGACATGCAGTTCATGGAGATAATTCCATATTTCTTTATGTATCAAACCAAATTTGATACAAAACCAAATGGTTCTATTTTTTACATGACCCAATTTTATCGAATATAACCGAATTGAACTGAACCTATCGAAATCCAAAATTGCGCAACATTGTGTATTCTTTGTTTAATAAAAAAAAATGTATATTTTATTTTTATAACTGGCGCAGGACAGTGTATTATTCTTTGTTTAGTACTGTCGGAAAAAGAAGGAAAGAAAAAAACACATTAATAATAGAACTCCTGATATGGAGAAAAAAAAAACAAAATATATTAAGATAATACCCCTGGATAGGACAAATTCTCATCTTCATAAAAGATACCCAAACTAAATCTTGGAGATTCCATTTTCCCCATTCAATTTTGTAAGGCTTAAAAATATTATAAGGTAGAAAAATACTATAAATATCATCATACATATTCATTTTGAACGGCGATGAACGCAACATAGGGAATCAAGAAAAAAAAACATGGGTTTGACCAACAAAACCCTTAACAATGTTCTTCCTCCTTTCGCTTTTCTGTTTCTGCTTGTCTCCTCCCCACTGCTATTCCTCTTTAAGCTATTCCGCTACGTACAGAGATGCAGGACCGCCGAAAATGTCGCCGGAAAAGTTGTCGTGATAACCGGAGCTTCCTCTGGCATCGGCGAGGTCACTATGCATTCTGAATTTTTTATTTGTACAACTCAACATTAAGTAGAGAATATATTTGGCACTAAATTCAGGCTTCTTTTTGCATTCCGTCTTCACGACAACGCATAGTTTTATATTAAAGAGCAATTTGTGGAATTTCGGAGTGATAGATCACCATTAAAAAAAAAAGTATGTCTAAAATAACCTCTTCCATATATATATATATATATACGGCATTTAGAAACGGCCAGTTCAACATCTTTTTACGTATTACTCGGTATAGTTCGAGCGATATTTTTGTGTACCTATAGGAATATTTTTGTGTATGATATGAGTGTTAGAATATTATTCATAAATGTATAGATTTGCAAATAAAATAAAAATCGGTATATTCACTGTAAAGTATTTAATGAATTCCTTATAAAAAAAGTATTTAATGAATTTTATTATTGTCTTTTTTGGTAACGTTTTTTTTATTTATTTTCGCGTAGCACCTAGCCTACGAGTACGCCCGTAGAGAGGCGCGTCTGACGCTGGTCGCTCGGAGGGAGGACCGTCTCAAGATGGTCGCCAACCGGTGCCGGGAGCTGGGTTCACCGGCGGTCATTGTGACACGTGGCGATGTTTCATTGGTTAAGGATTGCAAGCGTTTCATTGAAGATACGGTCTCACAGTTCGGTCGTCGTGAGTACAATTTTGGTCGCGATGATTTTATCTCTAATTTTAAACTCATTTGCTAATAAAATTTAATTGCTTGGATATAACAGTCATCATGTTGCTGTTACATGCATGTTGGATGGATTATTTTATTTGATCCAAGTTAGGACGAAATACACAAATATTCGGATTTTTCTTTCAATAGATTTATTATCTTTGAATAAATTTCTTCAAAATTAGAGTTTTATCTGATTTCTTCCACCACGTTTGTAACACATCTATATATATATATATATATATATATTTGGAGTAATGGATCTAAAATAAGAAGTGGACCGTAAAACAAGTGTTGCATGGGTCATGGCAGTGGATCACTTGGTGAACAATGCTGGAACCGTGGAGGCCAAAATGTTCGAAGAATACTCCAACATCTCAGACGCCCATAGCCTCATGGTAAACTACAATCCTCAATCATACAATACAATAAATTATTTCTTCTCTATACAAGAAATGACTCGATCGATGATCGATATTTTGAAATTTTAAAAAAAACTAAATGTTTAGTTTTTTTATCATATCGATTTTCAGTCCAACCCTACTTCCAACCCATTCGGTTTGGATTCGGTTCTTATTAAAAATGTTCAATTTGGATTCGCATACTTTGGTTTTACAAAGTATATCAAATCATTTTTGTGATCAAATTCGGTTAAGGATACAATCACTCTCTAGTGGGTATCAGTTATATTTTTCATTTTTGTAAAATTATATCCGTTTTTGATATTTTCACTCCATTATGTGTTATTCAATTACGTTCTTATTGAGGAAAAAAATACGTTTCCTAAAGAAATTATAGTTTTTTATTATTTTATTTTTATATTGATCCAATTTGGATTCGATTATTTTGATTTTCAAAATGTATACAATTGTTTTTTTAAATCATATTCAATTGGATTGAGTCGTAGAGGAAACGTGATATATCAAGAGCTGTGATATGCATTCTCTCGCAGAACACTAATTTCTGGGGTCCAGTCTACGCCACGCATTTCGCGGTTCCTCATCTCAAGAAAAGTAAAGGCAAGATAGTCGCGGTCGCCTCGCCCGCTGGATGGTCCGGGGTCCCTAAGATGAGCATTTATGCGGTAAGTATATAATATTGTGTTGCTTATCACGTATTTACACAATTTATTATATATTTGGTGAAATATAACAGGAACACTAAATTTAATGGTGTAATGACAAGAAACACGAAGCCCTTTCATCTCACAAGCTATTTTTTCTTTTTGAATTCATGTTTCGGAATGGAACTCATAAGGCGACGAAAGCAGCAATGATAAACTTTTATGAAACTCTGCGGATGGAGCTCCATCCAGATATCACAATAACCACTGTCTTTCCAGGGCTAGTCGAGAACGGAGTGACAGATCCTGAACTTATCGCCGAAGTATTTTTTTTTCTATATCACCTAGTCTTGTATACCTTGTTTCGTAAAAACATTCACAAATCCAAAACGACATAGTTGAAATCACAAATTTTAAAAGAGTGACGAATCACTGTAGCGCAAATGTCAAGAATTATGGAATAATTTCCTATTGAATATATAAAAGTGTTTCTAGGCATAAAATTTGATTATAGATAGAAAACTAAACATAGTCGTGTAACCAAATAAATATATCATTTGTAAAAAGATGATACATAAGAGTAAATACCAATGTGGTGATTTGGATACAGGCAAGGGGGCGCCACGGTTTAGTGCCGAAACAGTCAGCGACAGAATGCGCAAGAGCAGTGGTGGATGGGATTTGCAGCGGAAAAACGTCTGTGGCCGAACCCTCATGGATCGGTGTCCTGTTTTGGTTGAGCACTATGTGCCCTGAATTAATGGAGTGGGCTCAACTTCGAAGTATGAAGGCTATGGACAAAAATAAGTAGGAACAAAAGACTGTCCAAGTGCTTAACATATTTATCCTTGTTGGTTTAGTGCTCTATGATGTACTGTTTATGAGCTTTATTCAGATACATTTGATGTATTGATACTTTCTACGGTTTTATGAGAGTATTTGATTCATTGCATGTTCTTGTATACTAGATGTGTTATGAAATTCATGTATCATTATGAATGATACCAAACTCCCTAGTCTTGTATCATTGTGGGAATGATGACATAATAAGACTAGTATGATGTGTGATTGATGATTATAGAGATGATCATAAGTATTGGATACGATCACAGTTATAGGTATTCGTTGGAGAACGGAATACTGGATTGACCCGCATGAGATTGTCACATGGACTAGCGTCATGACTTGAATCTCATATGGCGGTTCCATGATTGGATCCTAAGACCTGAGATATCTACAGAATCCAACATGAGAAGTTGCGTGCTTTGAACACGTCAAACGTCATGCATAACAGGAGGACTATAAAGGCGTGTATCAGGTACGGAACGAATCATGTGCTGGATTGTAGATAGCCAAGATGAGATTTGTACCTCTCGTAAAGGAGAGAGATATCGCTGGGCTCCTCGTGTGAGCGAGACTGTAGAAATGTGTGGCCGCACTATAGATGAGCATCGTCTATTTCAGACAGTCGAACTCACTGAACGAGAAAGCAGTCGAATCAGATAAGGTGGCTTGTCCATGCCTTATGTTCGACATATGATATCGCGATACAAAAGGATCATCAGCCGGAATCATCACTGGTGTTCGTAAGATCACGAACAAACTCTATTTGAGATAGGTAGTCATAGTGTCTTGCTAGAGACCGCCTATGACTTGTATATCCGGAATAGAGATTTCGGGTTATACTGCTATATCGAATGAGCCTACAGGGTCACACACGCATGGAAGGATGAAACACACGAGAAAACGACCGAAAAACCAAGACGGAAAGGTCTGGAACGGACGGACCAGAAGTCCATAACGGACGGTCCGCTGAGCCAGACCCGACGGTCCAGAACGGACTGTCCGTTCCAGAAGGTCTGGAACGGGCGGTCCACTAATGCCAGAACTTTCGTTCTACGTGCTGGAACGGACGGTCCACGTGCATTTCTGGACTGTCCGTTCCAGGTTTCGGATTTTTCGAAATTAGACCGAATTAGGGTTAAATCACCTTATAAGAAGGAGATTAAAACCCTAATTAAGGGAGAGCTTTTGCTGGCCGACTTAAGAACTCTTTTGACAGACTTTTGATGAGATCCAAGAGGTTCAAGAGTGTGATCGAAGTCTCGGTTTATCGAAGCACAAAAACCGAATAGTTGATTCGGGTCCTAGCAGACAAGTTCCAACTGTTGGAATCTATCCCGAGGTGTGGATACGTGTAGAGGGCGAGGTAATCTTCCTCCGTTTCGTGATCAGACGGATTCTTCAATTGAGACAGGCCCCGGATCGATTGACGTAAGCGTTCTAACGTTTCTACGATTCATAGAAGCATGGTTCTAGGGTTTCATTAAATTTTTGTTTTGCATCTGCTGCGCAAACCCTAGAATCGATCTCTTAGGAATAGGATTCGCTCATGAGATCCCAGGAGATCCATCAGTCCTTATGTTTACGTGATCTGGATTTATATTCTTGATATAAGTTATGGTTATTGATGCGAATCTACTGTCGCTATTTTGAATTTTATGTTATGAAACTTCTAATGAAACATATGTACATACATTTGTACCTGTTTTTATTGTAGATGAAATTAATCAAGTGGTGAAATTCTAATGAATATTTTAAATATCTATGTGCTTCTCAGTTTTTTCAACTATATTAGCGAGTATCGACAGTTCTATCCAGACTCAAACCAAAGGACCCGACTAATGTTGAGTATAGTAGAAAACAAAAGAATGGAAAAGATATTTGTATATCTGTTCAAACAGATACTGGTTGTGTTTTGTAGTAGTATTTGATAAAATGGACAATGGCTTATATTGTTAAGAGAAGGGTACATGAGATATTGTTGAAAATTTGGATCACACTCAAATATGCAGAAAGAGTAGAAGCGTGAGCTGAAAAGAGTCAGGTTCTTTGTCAAATTGTAGTTACTTTCAGTTAATTGTAGATAAATGTTATTCAAGAGGCCATAGCCGAATGGTAAAACTGGTTGAGAAGGGTGGGATGCCCTTATCCCAAATCTCATGTTTGAGTTGTGGGTTGGGGATGGAGGTCCACATTTTCTATATACAGACTGTCTCCGAGTCTTGAAAGATGTAGTCGGGTCGAAAATCCGGAGAACTTCTGAGTTAACAGAAAAATAATCGTAGATAAATGTTTGCGAGATTTTTTTTACTCTTCTTTGTCTGTTACTTTAGGTTGTGTTACTTTAGGTTGTGTATAAAAGCCGCATTGTGTTTGTAGAATATTTATTATAGATTATCTCTTAATCATTCTTGGTTTCACAAAGTAGTTTGTGGGTTTTTATGTGGTGTGTTTTATGGTGTTTTTATGATGTTGTTAATGAAAAAAAAATTGAAAATTTTGTTTTTTGTTTAATAAAAATTAAATTTTAGATTTTGATTCAAATTCATTTTTTTTTATTAAAATATGTATTTTAAAAAAAGGTTTACACGGATTTAATGCTACATTGAGTTTTATACATGTACACTATGATTTTTACTCCGATTTAATGCTACATTTTCTTCTCAATCACATATATTTGGCTTCTTGAAAAAGGTTAATTATAAAGATTATGAATGATTCAAAAAAATATATTAAAAATAAGGTTTGACTGTGATAACAATATCCCATATGATAGTTTTGTAAATTATGATTGGTTTATAAAAAATTATTTCAATCTAATTAAATGTATTAATTAAAAGGTGTATGAGACTATTTTACGTTTAAAGTCATTTTTTTGTATAATCCCTCCATATTAGAACCACAATTACATCCCAAAATAAGTAAAAAATGTTATATTATTAATAATTATAAATTAATAATTTATAGATATTATTGATAATTATTTAACAATATAAAACTATTATTTTTAATATACGATAAAAAGTATATTTTCTCTCTATCAAATAAATAATTCATATCATTTTTTTATTAAATTTATATTAATATATATTATAATCAAATAACAACTACTTGTTTTCACCTAATAAATATAAAAATAAAAGAAATTTGTATAAATATGTTGATTTTGAAGAGAGGTGAAAAAAATATTTTTTTCTTTGATTTGCAAACTATATATTTGTATAAAATTTTATAAAAAAATATATTGCTATTTAGCGTTGAGAAGAATCTTTATGATGAAACAAACTCTAAAAGATAAAATAGTTTCATACTAGAGAATTCTAGATTAAAAACAAACTCTCTAATACAAAATAGGTTTTTCATAATGAAATTTTTTTGGAAGAGAGAACTTGTTTCATCCGAAAATTTTTCAAGATTAAACTGTTTCATCCGAAAAAACCTGTTTTCATCCGAAAACTCTTTATGATGAAACTGTTTCGACCAAAAATTTCAGGATAAAACTGTTTTATCCGAAAGAGTATGTTTCGTTTGTGAACTCTTGAGGACAATACTGTTTCGTGTGAGAATGCATCACTTCGGAAAAAAAAAACATTTTGCAAATATGTATAGTGTATAAAGGTATAGGTATTGCAGATGTTAATAAAAAATGTACACTTTGCATTTTACAAACAATCTATATTGTTTGACATACTTGACCGAAAACCTCTATGAATAAATGTAAAAGAGGAGACATATGAGGTTCACAGTACAAAAGCAAAGTCCGGCAGCACAGTTAGCTCAATGACACATTGTTCTGTCCTTCCCTCTGTCGCATTTATTACCAATTCCATCTAAAATTGGCCATAAAATCATTTAAACAATTCATATATATATATATATATATATATACACACATATACATATGCATATATATACCCTGTCGATCAGATGGACACCTACTCTCTTTTGGATTTTGACTTTGTCTGCTGATTTTATTTTTTATGTATGCTTTTAGTTTAAAGCACAGATTAAATTCACCCTTTAGTTTTTGTTCACAATAATTATTCTATTAAAGTTAATTACATGTCAATATTTAATTTTGAATGCATACAATTAAAACAAATGTGTAATACATAATTATCTTTAAATTGAATTCAATTTAATATAATTTTTAAAATCAATTTAACTGAATACAGAAAAATATCAAAATAATAGAAAAATAAATGAAAAAATGTATACGTTAGGATTGATTCGAGATGCTTTGAACGTTATTTTTCTTTTTTCTCCCAAGCTTTGAAATTTACACTTTTTTTTAATTCCGAGATATGTATACATATACATGATAAATATATATATATATATATATATATATATATATATATATT